>NC_141031.1:46392500-46532500 GCF_052040795.2 Danio rerio
GTGTGGAACTTCAGAGCATTAATGGCCGATGAGCTCTTACAAACACACAAACGATAACATGCGAGGTGTATGCATGTGTGTGTGTGTGTGTGTGTAGTCCAGGCGTTTGACCTCCTTTCACATGGCTGAACACAGCTGTACAAACTCTACAGACGACAGTAACTGAGGAACTGAGAACGATGTCTCTAGGCACCAAACACACACACACACACACACATTTGCCATGTTTTATTCATGCACACACACACAGACATGAGAGTGGAGCAGACAGAGTGGAAACAGCGACTGTGTTTGTTTCTAAATAGAGCGTGTTTATCAAGAGGGTCTTAAGTAAACAAACAGCATGTGAAGAGAGACGTCCGGCGGATCAGCGGCACACTCGCTCCGCTCTCCTCGGGCTCAGCGCCATTCACAAATCATCTGACAATCCCCCTAAAATACACTTCCATTTCTGAATATGGGTTGAGACCGCAATAGGCGTAGGCAAGTATAAGACTCTGTCAGTATGATCACCCTGGATGAAAATCACGGTTTCACTGTATTGTGATCACAGCTCCTAACTGTCCACCCCTGAACACAATCTATTTTATTCTAAGAAACATCTAAAATATTTTGGAACAGTAAACGTGTCAGGCTACATAATTAAAACACAATTGCATTGTGAAAACATTTACATTTACATTTAGTCATTTAGCAGACGCTTTTATCCAAAGCGACTTACAAATGAGGACAAGGAAGCAATTTACACAACTAAGAGCAACAATGAATAAGTGCTGTAGGCAAGTTTCAGGTCTGTAAAGTCTAAGAAGGAAAGTATTATATATATATATATATATATATATATATTTTTTTTTTTTTTTTTTGGGTACAGTTAGTGTGATATCCAGAGAGGTAATTGCAGAATAGGAAGTGAAGTGGAGACTAAATAGTTGAGTTTTTAGTCGTTTCTTGAAAATAGCGAGTGACTCTGCCGTTCTGATGCAGTTAGGGAGTTCATTCCACCAACTGGGCAGATTGAACGCGAGAGTTCGCGAAAGTGATTTCTTCCCTATTTGGGATGGAACCACGAGGCGACGTTCATTTACAGAACGCAAGTTTCTGGAGGGCACATAGATCTGCAGAAGTGAGTGCAGATAAGAAGGAGCAAAGCCAGAAGTCACTTTGTAGGCAAACATCAGAGCTTTGAATTTGATGCGAGCAGCAACTGGCAGCCAGTGCAAACGGATGAGCAGCGGAGTGACATGTGCTCTTTTAGGTTCATTGAAGACCACTCGTGCTGCTGCGTTCTGGAGCAGTTGAAGAGGTTTGATAGAGTTAGCTGGAAGCCCGGCTAGTAGAGAGTTGCAGTAATCCAGTTTGGAGAGAACAAGAGCTTGAACAAGGAGTTGAGCTGCATGTTCAGATAGGAAGGGTCGGATCTTTCTGATGTTATAGAGTGCGAATCTGCACGATCGAGCAGTTCTAGAAATGTGGTCCGAGAAGTTTAGTTGGTCATCAATCGTTACTCCAAGGCTTTTCACCATTTTGGATGTAGTAATGGTCCACACAAACATGAAGGAGTTATTATAAAATCCTGTATTTTTATAATAATATTCAGCTGCAGACCCGCAGAACCAACACAATGTTACGGCAATTCGTAACTTTTTCATTTAGTGGCTAATTCGTACGATCTAATTCGTACATTTGAGTACGATTTGCTCATCCTCCAATGACGGCTGGGACTAGGGGTGGGGTTAGGTGCCCCAATGACGGTTGGGACTAGGGGTGGGGTTAGGTGCCACGCCTCCTTTTTAAAATCGTACAATTTCGTACGACTGAACTCGAATTAGCCACTAAACTGGCAAAACGTAAAATACTTACGTTTTCTCGTTTCAGGCACACACAATCCAGCACACAAGATCTAGGCAAACCATATATGGTTACGGTGGATGTTAATGTTATCAACGTCTTCTCGGACATTATCATTAATATAATTGTATATTGTTAATAAATATTGAACAAAATAAACAAAAGTGTATGCTATTTCACAACTTTTGCAATCAAGAGAAGCGAATGGGGAGCGTTGTTTCCGATCGCCATCCAATATAGACTGAACAGTTTTCTATCAGTCATCATAGATGATCAGCCATTATTATCTGACAGAGCCAATATAGCAGATACTCGTTCGCTGGCCATGCTGAACGATCTAAATTGGACAGGTTTGATAGGCAATAATACATCTTTATATGTAATAAAAATCTTTTTACATGTAATAAATGCATGACATTATATTAATATTATACTCATGCGATTTAATACAGGGCTCGAAATTGCGACCATTTTGGTTGCATATGCGCCCGAAATTTTATCTATGCGACCTCAAAATATATTTGGGAGCATTTCTGCGAGTGCTTAAAATTGTTGTGTGCGACCAGTTTTTACTGCAAAATGTTCAGCACATGCGCGGATTCGGGAGACATTCACGCAGAATGCATCTCCAAGCTCTTTATCTGCACTTGAAACGGGAAACGCAGCGCTCGGGAATGGTTTAAAACAGTTGTCATGTCATCTTGCTGCAGTAACAAGTCCGTAATGCTTGCCCCGCCTTCGCGCTCTTCTTATTGGCCCACCACTGCTCTAGCACTGAACGCGAATGATTGGTTAATGTCAGCTGTCAATCACTCAGCCAGCGCCTTCTTGCTTGGGATGACAGAGAGAGTTACTACCGCGAAAAACTAAAGCGCTAAAGATGAGAATGAAAATGACACTGGCAGATTTTGTTTTAGAAACCATGACATCTACAGTTATAAATAACGACACATCTTAGTTGTGATCATGTGCTGAATGTTAGTCCACCATCTACACTTTTCCAAGAGTGGATAAAAGACTCCGTTGGCTTCAAGTCTGCTATTAAAAGTCTATGGGATGGAGTTTTCAGGTAACAGTTTGCCACATCTAGCACGAGAGCTTCTGTGTAATCCTTCATATAATCCCCAGATGCTGTCCGCCGTGCAAGGGACAGCTATATGTAAAATTTAACACTACGTACACCATCGGCATCGCAAACGGGCTTGCACTGAGTAAACTAATATCGCTACTCATGAAAAGACAGTATTGCTATTAACATGACGTATGCATATAATAAGGTACAGTATATGTCAAAAGCATCAGTGCAATATCAGACAGCACTTGTGAGAACAGCACATTCATTCCGTTAACAGATTCATTCAAGCATTGTGTGCAGGGCCGTTGAGCGCTCTGTGTATGCTTTAGTCACTCAGTCATGTTATAAAATGTATTTCTTGTGATAACGGGATTTCGTTGAGACATATTTTCCTCACGCTTGCATATATATATATATATATATATATATATATATATATATATATATATATATATATATATATATATATATATATATATATATTTTTTTTTTTTTTTTTGCTTGTTAGTTTGATTACTGTTGATTTCAAATGCAATAAATCTGTTTGTATAAAACTTGTAGTAACGGTGCTTATAATTGGTGGGTGCGACTAAATTTTGGCTGATGCGCCTAACTTTTTAAAGTTAGGAGCATCGGTGCTACCAAGAAAAAAGGTTAATTTCGAGCCCTGTAAAAGTATTTATTTGCTTAATTTTCTTAATACCTTTTAAATGAATGATTTCCCATATTAAATACAATAGCAGGGCTCAACAATAAGCACTGCCCGATGGCCCGGGGCCAGTGTGTGAGATGCTCGGGACAGTAGACAGGATGGTTACTGGCCCGATCGAGCCACTGATGCCCTGTCACTAAAGTTTTATTTGCCTGTGACCATTTGTCAATTGCGTGCAAATACAGTCAGAATTGAAAAACAGTCTTTGTTTTTAAGCCTTCAAATGCTTTCTTCTCGATTCCTCTTATCTGATCGGATGTTGTGAGCATGTAATTTTTTCCGTAACAACCAGTACAGCGAAGAGACAGCAACATGGTGGCAACATCAATTGATGATGCAAAAGGAAAACATTTGTTTCGAACGTCTAAGCAGACATTTACAAGGGTACACCATGAGTAAAAAAAAATGTTTTGTACAGTTTGCCGTCAATTTGGCAGGTCAGCCATCTTTTGTTTTGCAATAAAATACCTGCACATTTTGCTACTTTTGTTTGAAAAACACTTTGAATTTTGCTCATTATACATTTATTAACTTTTTAAAAATAATTAAATTCAAGATTTACAAACATTTTGACACTTTTTTTTTGTGGCTAAGAAATAGCTATCAACTCTTTTTTGGTAGGACCAGTGGAAGTATTGGCAGGGCAAGTAAAAATCTGAACCACAGGTCAGATAGGGCCAGTAGAAAAAATCCTTAGCGTTGAACCCTGCAATAGTAATTTAAAGTAAGCAATATATTGTTTATTAATATATATATATATATATATATATATATATATATATATATATATATATATATATATATATATATATATATATATATATATATATTACTAACAGTTTAGTACAAGACAGTAGTTTTTAATCAGTTAAGATAAAATAATATATAAACTATATTATATATTTTTTAAATCATTAACTATAGTAATTCATTTTAATTTGACACATTATTGTTTGCTTTTTATATTTTACAACAAAGCAATTTTAACCTAGTATGATAATAATAGGATCCTGAATTAGTTTATTACACTTAATCCTACAATTAGACGGTCTATTATGTTTTCTTTGTGAATGTGGACACGTGAATTAAGTCATAAGTGTTTAACCAATTATTTTTATTTACATAATTTGTGTTCAGAAATGGCAGAGATGTTAAAATGATCATTATGATATAATAATGATATAATGGAGAAACCATATTTGTGAAATTTGATAGGTGGTGATAATGCTCCTAAGGAGTTAGTTAGTTCTCATATATGGTTTGCCTAGATCGTGTGTGCTAGATTGTGTGTGCCTGAAACGTGTGTGTTTCTGCGGGTCTGCAGCTGGATCTCGTTTTTTTTTTTTACAGTGTATGGTAAATATTGGAGCTTTGCAAAAAAAAAAAATCACTAGAAAAATAACTTGATTGACCTTGATTGACCTTATCAATCATGAGCTTAGTTTTGAACAGCAGATGGTGCTGTACAGAAACAACTGTACTTCATACTTGCATCCATTCCAAACAAACACCACTTAAACAGAAAATAGTCATTAATAAAATAAGAAAATGTTTACGTGAAATTCAAGAGTTCATAGTAAGCTGCATTTACACTATAATCTTGTGTAATTGACAGGACTAAATTATCCATCTGGAGTTACTCCACACTTGTCAAACACTCGTGTCACTGGGATTACTCTGCCCTCAAGGCACTCAGCCCCACCTACACTCATTATAGCTACCAAATCGACCAATCACCTAGCCTAGAGCACCATCTGGTGGCAAAAAACTAGCCTAGAGCTCCATCTGCTGTTAAAAAGTATGGAAAAGCACCCTCTGCGGATAAAAACTAACCTGGAACGCCATCTGCTGTTAAAAACTAGCCTAAAACGTCATCTGGTAGCAAAAACTATGCCTAGAGCGCCATCTGCTGTTAAAAAGCAGTGTAAAGAATCCTCTGCTGTTAAAAACAAGCCTAGACTGCCATCTGCTGTTAAAAACTACCCTAGAGCGCCATCTGCTGTTAAAAAATACCCTAGAGCACCAGCTGCTGTTAAAAACTACTCTAGAGGGCCAGCTGCTGTTAAAAACTACCCTAGAGCACCAGCTGCTGTTAAAAACTACTCTCGAGGGCCAGCTGCTGTTAAAAACTACCCTAGAGCGCCATCTGCTGTTAAAAAATACCCTAGAGCACCATCTGCTGTTAAAAACTACCCTAGAGCACCAGCTGCTGTTAAAAACTACCCTAGAGCACCAGCTGCTGTTAAAAACTACTCTAGAGGGCCAGCTGCTGTTAAAAAGCAGGGTAAAGCATCCTCTGCTGTTAAAAACTAGCCTAGGGTGCTATCTGCAGAAAAAAACTAGCCTAAAGCATCTTCTGCTGTTAAAAACTAGTCTAGAGGGCCATCTTCTGGCAAAAACTTGCCTAGAGTGTAATCTGCTGTTAAAAATTAGCCTAGAGAACTATCTGATCTTTAAAAAGCAGGGTAAAGCATTCTCTGCTGTTAAAACTAGCCTAGAGCGCCATCTGCTGTTAAAAACTAGCCTAGAGCATCAACTGGTGGCAAACACTTGCCTATAGCGTCATCTGCTGTTAAAAATTAACCTAAAGCGTCAACTTGAGGTAAAAACTAGGCTAGAGCAGCATCTGCTGTTAAAAACTAGCCTAGAGCGCCATCTGGTGGCAAAAACCTGGCTAAAATGTCATCTGCTGTTAAAAACTAGCCTAGAACTCTATATGCTGTTAAAAAAACATGGTAAAGCACCCTCTGATGTTAAAAAAAGTAGCCTAGAGCGCCATCTGCTGTTAAAAACTAGTCTAGAGCACCATCTGCTGTTAAAAACTAGCCTAGAGCACCATCTGTTGTTAAAAACTAGTCTAGAGCATCAACTGGTGGCAAACACTTAGCTAGAGCGTCATCTGCTGTTAAAAACTAGCCTAGAGCGCTATCTGGTGGCAAAAACCTGGCTAAAATTTCATCTGCTGTTAAAAACTAGCCTAGAACTCTATATGCTGTTAAAAAACATGGTAAAGCACCCTCTACTGTTAAAAAACTAGCCTAGAGCTCCATCTGCTGTTAAAAACTAGCCTAGAGCACCATCTGCTGTTCAAAACTAGCCTAGAGCACCATCTGTTGTTAAAAAGTTTGGTAAAGCACCCTCTGCTTTTAAAAACTAGCCTAGAGTGCCATCTGTTGTTCAAAACTAGCCTAGAGCGCCTTCTTGTGGCAAAAACTAGCCTAGAGTGCAATCTGCTTTAAAACTAGCCTAGAGCACCATCTGCTGTTAAAAACTAGCCTAGAGCGCCATCTGCTGTTAAAAACTAGCCTAGAGCACCATCTGCTGTTAAAAACTAGCCTAGAGCGCCATCTGCTGTTAAAAACTAGCCTAGAGCGCCATCTGCTGTTAAAAACTAGCCTAGAGTGCCTTCTTGTGGCAAAAACTACCCTAGAGTGCCATCTGCTGTCAAAAAGTAGCCTAGAGCATCATCTGCTGTTAAAAACTAGCCTAGAGTGACATCTGCTGTTAAAAACTAACCTAGAGCACCATCTTGTGGCAAAAACTAGCCTAGAGTGCCATCTGCTGCTAAAAAGTAGCCTAGAGCGTCATCTGCAGAGCTTAATTTGTGCCGGATGAAGCTGGATCCAGATCCGCCACCTCTAAAATCTGATCCGGCACCTCATTTTACTGATCCCCCACCTGAAATTCTCCAAATCAACGCAAAATAAATTTCACAAATCCAATTCATTGCGTCACTTTAAATAATTCAAAAGTTGAGCCAGTGCCCAATGAGAGGAAATATTGGCATTTTCAAAACAGAGATTATCCAGAATTATTACAGATTAGTTTATTACATTAATATTATTAGCTGAATCAGTATCACAGATTAGATTATTAGAGATTATACAGACATTTAAACTGAAACATCTGCATTTCAGTGTAGTTGTTTGCAATGTGGATAATGCAAAAACTCTATGTGCATCACAATATGACAACTCCCACATGACTTTACACTTCATCACAGCATCATCAGGCTGTACGTCTTTGTTATTCTTATAGTTTTGAATAAGAGACCTCTACCGGCCAAACTGTACAGGCCAAACAACGGCCTGTATTGTGAAATAAAAGACTTGTGCATTCAGGTGGAAATAACAGGCGCAATTAACACAAGTTGCCGTTTTATCATTCCACAGTCTTGTCACGAAATGCTAAAAGCTGCCCTGTCCTAACATATCAATCAACCCCATTAACAAAAAATAAATTGCTGAATGCATTGGCAGCTCTCAAGACAAGACACCCAGACGTTATGTAACAGCTGTCTGGACTGGAGTTCACGGCAGGACACCCTCCTCCAGTGATTAATAATTGGAGAGTGATGGAGAGAAGGGTCTCCATTCTGCATGGGACCCCAGATCTCCGAGTTCTGCTGAGGACACACACACACACACGCTGGGCTGCCGGATTATAATCTGGGAAGCATGTGAAATGAGGCGGCCGCAGCAGGAGACACGATGTACTCTCTGCTGTATATAGGCCACTCTCTGGAACACTGTGTACCGACAGCGGCTCACGTCACACACGCTCACAGCATCCCGTGGCACAGAGCGCTCGCATAATACCACGAGTGTTTAACACGCCCACTAAACACAGAAGGAGAAGCACAAGCAAGCGGAAACCATTAAGGAAGACACGACTTCTCTTTTGATGATGGACAGGAAAAAAAAAGCATGTTTACAATACTCTCAACTTGTGAAAGCAAAACAAACTGCAGGAAGTGCAGCAATTCCTTACCAACTACATCCAATAATGCAACACCCTCACAACCAACTGAAAGATGCTTATCGTAACGATTCAATTCTTTTTTTTTTATTTTATTTTTTTTATTAGAATATGCAAAAATCATACAAATACAAGAAAACATCAACAGATAACAAATACAAAGCAACAAAACAAAAATCAACAATAGTCAGGTACTGGTATGTGCGTGAGTGTGTGCGTGTGAGTGTGTGTATGCATGTAAAGGTAACTTGGTGGACAGGTCAGAGTACATACATAAGGAACAATAACAGTCAATAAATGAAGCAAGTGTCACAGATATAGATAAAACATATAGACAGAAACCAGTCAGAGGTAGGGAGTAACAACAATGCTTATTAATGTATGATAGTAAATATGAGAGTAAAAAGAGAGAAAGGACAACAGTAATAACTGACAACAATAATAATAAATCACAAGTGCTACACCAACTACTACTATAGAAAATTACTTATATTACAACTACTAATGCTTCTACTACAGCTACAACATCGGCTACTACAATGTCTACTAATACTGATACTACTACAACGACTACCACTACTGATACTACTATAGCGTTTGCTACAATTAATACAACAATGTCTACTGCGACTACTACTACTACTACTACCACTACTACTAATACTACAATCACTTCTAAAACATCAACATCAACAACATCTACTACTGATATTACTACACCAACAACGACTACTACTACTACTGTAACAACCACACCATTACTACTTCTGCTACTACTATACCAATGACATCTACTACTACATGAACTACAACTTCTATAATCTCCGTAACAATTACTCAATAACAATCGATACTATTACACTGTCTACTACTTCATCTACTACTACTACTACTACTACTACAACTACTACCGTTACAACTACAACAACTGCAACCTTACTAATGTTAATGGTATAAATACTTGTATTAATGATAATGAAAAGATAACAGGACAAGTCAGAACAGTAATAATAATAATGATAACAAAAAATAAAAGTAATACCATTTATGACAAAGATGTCGAGGAAAGGGGAGGATGGGAAATCAGGGAGAGGACAAGTAATAATTATAATAATAATAATAATAACAACAACAAAAGTTCAGCTCAGTTCAGTGTGCTTTAATAATCACTTCTGAGAGTCCAAACACTGAAGAGCAAAAGTGAAGGAGATAAAACCTGGAGAGAAACCAGGCTCATGTGGGCACGACCATTTCTCCTATGGCCAAGCGTCTTGTGCAGAGGTCTAGGTGCTGAAGGCTGGAGAATGCTGGATGTCAGCAAAGACTCGACTGTCCCTGGAGCGTCACAGGCAGGGCCGGATTAACCAATGGGCCTTATGGGCACAGGCCCAGGGGCCCGTGTGCACTTGGGGCCCCTGCGAGGGGGGAGAAAAAAAGACAATTTCGGAGTGTCTTTTTCTGGCTAATTGCAAATAGCGCATCTAGTTGGAATAAGCTATTCAGGGATTACGCCCATCGATGCCTGATTGATTCAATTCAGTTCAATTCAGCTTTATTTGTACAGCGCTTTTACAATGTAGATTGTGTCAAAGCAGCTTCACATAAATGGTCATAGTAACTGGAACAGTGTAGTTCAGTTTTTTAGTGTTTAAGTTCAGTTCAGCTCAGTTTAGCTCAGTTCAGTGTGATTTGAGTTCAAACACTGAAGAGCAAATTCATCGATGCGTAGCTCTACCAATCCTGAACCATGCGAGGCAGTGGCGACAGCGGTGGTGACACAGTCTTTAATAAGACAAGAGGAGTAAAGAGCTGTGTAACATTACGGCCGCAGTGGCGCACCTTGTAAGGCGCACAGCATCATCTTTTGACGCGATTGATCATCAACTCGGTTCGAATCCACCATCAGCTGAACTCGTGCTACTTTTTTTTTTCTCCCCGTTACATATCAGATTGGAAATATATTTATTTTTAACAGGAAGGAAACTTTTTTTTTTTAAATAATGCAAATGTGATATAAAGTGTCTCGTGGGTATTTAATAATGTTTAGCCTTATTATAGGTGCCTCCCTCTCTGCAAAAACTATATTGCTCAGACAACTGTATTTCCTCTGAGCAAAAAAAACGCGATCACATATTAATATTATTATTATATTTAAACTGCCTTTCTTTCTTTAACTAAACAGAATGCTGTAATTGGTCAAGCGCGGAAACGTCAGTTTTGTAATAACCCGCACTAAACTGAGCGGACTTTAGTGTAACGTTATATCTGTCATAGATCAAAACTGAGTGAACAAGTGGATTTAGCAAAGGCGAGAGAAAGAGGAGAGGAGGCATCTTTATTGAGGCATTTTCCATACACACCTTCTTTAAACAGACCCGTGATCAGGAGAATGAGGGTACAGAAGAAGACGTTATGGTAACTTTAAATGATGAGATAGCATTAACCAGGCGGAGGAGGCTGAGAGACAGACAGAAAAGGAGAGAGAGAGAGAGAGAGAGAGAGAGAGAGAGAGAAAGGCCCTGAAGAGAAGAGAGACGAGAGAGAAGAGGTATAGTGTGTGTGATTTCGGATACTTTTAGGTTTATAATCAAGTCTTCATCACGAGAAGAGTAGAGAAAATACAGGGAGAGGAGGAGAGAGACAGTAAATCAGTGTTTGTATTATGAAAGACTCAGATTCATAGAACTCAGATTCATAGAACTGGATTGGAAAAGCATTGTGCCGTATATGCCATGGCAATAATATGCTTTATAAGGTTGTAAAAGCAATACATTAAAATACCCTTAAAAAAAAAAAAGGAAAAAAAAGAAAAAAAATATATATAGTTTTATTATTATTTTTATTCAATGCTTTGAAAAATAAGTTAAATCTTTGTAGACTATAAATACATATGTACTATATATCATTTATTTAAATATGTGGGCAACAAATTATAGATTCATTTTATTTAAAAATTATTATATTATTCTTATTTTTTTAAATTCAACTATAGGGGTGCAGCCAGGTAGGGGGCCTTATAAAACAATGTGCCCCGGGGCCCCTGAGTTCTTAATCCGGGCCTGGTTACAGGAATCAGTCTCATGCGCACACACGCGTATTATGAACTTCTCGACATGTGAAACTGTTCCTCCAAGTGTTTTCATCGAAGTTGTTCGCAATACTGATCCATAAACAGATTTTGTAATGTCGTCAAATGTGAAAGCATTTAGCTGCGGTTTGAGCTTCTGCCTTTGGATGTCACTGGGGCAAATCAGCTGCATGAATGCTAAAGTGAAACTATCAACAAAAGCCCTTCGGTGTTTGCAATTACAAGCACAGCCAAAATTTACTAGTATTTTGGAATGGATGTGTGAACGGCCTATTCCGGAAAAATTTAGGATCATCCTCATCTGTGTGAACAGCACTCCTTTGAATTAACTTGGAAATTTACCAGAAATGTACCGATATCACTGCGTGAAAGGGGCTATAAACCACATAACACCCTAACAACCACTCCAAAGACTCAAGCAACTCACGTTTTCATGATTCAACAGTGTCTTATGCATGTTTGCTGTACCGCTTTATTCCTATCTTACAACTGTTCAGACCAGGAGTCATCAGCTATATTTGTCAGAGGGCCAGAGTTTTACCAGTCTCCTTGGGGGCCGGACCCCAAAGAAGAAAATCAAATTAAAATCTAATTTTGGCCTAACATTATGTTTAATGTTTTTACTTTTTCCATTTCATTACAAACTGAAGGCATTTGATTCTGGCTCCCATCACCTATACCACAGTCAGCCACTAGGAGCGATGTGAAGGCGGCTCTCCGTGGTGCTGAAAGCCTGAGCGCATTTTGAGTATCTTGTCCCGAGATCTATGACACATTAAAAAGTCTGACAGTGAAGAAGATTTTATTCTCTTCGTGTGAAGTATTTTCTGAGTGTAAAGCAGTTAATTCTCTCTTCTCAAAATGTATGCAGCAAACATGCCAGCCTGTGGTAAAAATACAGCGATATGTCTGTGTAAGATGAGTACGCCTGCACAGGAGCAACACTAGGAGAAGGCTGAGTGACTGATTGTGTAGAATAACTGAATATATAAAGCACTGATTATATATGTTAAATACTTGAACGAAGCTATATGTGTCAGAAGTTAGAATGAGTAACATGTTATCATGATTATGCTATCATGGCAATGTATGTAAACACTTAGTCCTTTTGCATAAGTGGCATCTATGGAGAGAGAACTTTGGTGTCAAAACATTTGCTGACACAGACCTGTAACATCTCTGTTGACATGAGCTAGTGGGCTGAGAGCCAAGAATAACAGGGCCACCTAGAGTAAAAACCTATCCTAAAATGGTTAAGAGTTAAAATGAGACACCTAGGGGTGTGTCAAATAACCTGTATAAAGATTGTGGAAAACAGAGAGACTTTAGAAGGAGCAGGAGAGACTTTGGAAAGAGAGAACCAGAGATAGGAAGTGTCCAGGAGAGACTTCAGAATGCTCTGGGGTCTGCTCTGCTCTGCTCTTTCTCGGCTTTATTATGGAGAATAAAGTCTATTTTCTGATATTTAAAACCTCCTGTCTGATCATTTCTAATTGATGAGAAGTCGAATTTATGACAACAGCGGCCAAGCCTGATGTGAAAAAGTTGGTGTCAGAGGGGAAATGTAACTTTAGCCATTGATTAAGCACTTTGAGTAGCCCGTGTCAGCATTATATTTGAATTCAAGCCCAATTAACGTTTCATTTGATCTGCGAACAATATTTGTGACCTGTTCTGTTCTGGTACCAGGTTATTTATTTACCATGCTATTTTAAGTTGTGCCAGACTGTTTTTCCTCTTTTTATTCCTGAGGAGTCTGCTAGTTTCAAGTATGTTGTTGAGACTTCAAAGTAAAAAAACAAATGTTAAGTAAGGGCAAGAGGAAAATTATGCGTCTTTTTTTTTTTAACTTGTTTGAAACAATAAATGCTTAACGCCGCATAGTCCTTCAGAGTGAAGCCTTAACATAGTCAAATGGTGGTTATTCTGACAAGAGACTCAGTTGTTGTTGTTTTTAGTTGCTTTAATCGTGTGGACCACAATTTTCTTTTTGATCCTCACAATTTTGGAATCCAGTCGCAGGCCGGGTTGAACGGCTCAGCGGGCCAGATTTGGGAACATTCACCCCGGGAAAATGTGATTATGCGACCTTTTAATTTCACCTCCAGCACTTGTGCGCACACACACACACACACACACACACACACACACAGGGTGTTCTGCATTTTAATGTCTATAAACACAAGTTTTTGCCAATTACTTGAACAATTTTTGCTAAACTTTGTCTCATTGCGTCACAACACAAACACACGAGACAAAAAACTAGGGAAAAAAGCCTTCATATTTATTTCAAATTGAAACTCTGCTATAAACACCCAACAATCCTTTGTCAAAAGGTCACTGTGATGACACACTCTCATAATTGCAGCAACACACTAGAGCACTTTCATTTATTAAAGTTAAAGTCCGCATGAACCGGAAGCTATGACCTTTTTTTTGTATTGTGATGCAGTTCCTAGATCAGGCGTGACCAAGCTTTTCTTATAAAGGGCCGAAAACCAAACCTGACTGTGGGCCGCGGGCCAAAGGTAACAGTATGACTGTATTAGAGTAAATTTTCCATGAGTAGCATTTTAATTTATTTCATAATATTTAAAAATAACTACAAAACATTGCTTTAAATTATTTCAACAAATGCAGTATTTTTTTAAATTTTGTTATAATTAAATAATTACAGTAAAAACATAAACAATCCCGTTAACAACACAGCGAAGCTCAATTCTGAATACACCAAGCTGCACGTGCCTTTGATTTGATTTGCTCACTAATTTCTTGAGCATTCCCCTCTGACAGTATTTACAAGTCAGATTCATTTTCAAAACTAAACAAATTACAAGAAATTAAAAGGTTACGTTAAATTCTAAATGCCCAGCTTTGTCAGATATTTGCCCTCGCTCTCTTCTCAAATGGGATGGAGGGCCAAATCAAAGGCTAGCATGGGCTAACTTTGGCCCACATGCCCTAGTTTGGGCATCTCTGTCCTAGAGAAACAGAATATTAGATGAGTAAACAGTGGGCGTGGCTTGTTTTTTTTTTTACTGCGAGCTGATTGGATGTAGTAAATTAGGTATTTCATTCAGAAAGGTGGGGAAAAGGGTTTTGGGGAGTTAGACTCTTCCTAATAGACTCCTCCTTCTCACCATTTCTGCTTGTTGTCATAGTGATGTCAAAACTGACAGCTGGAGGGGCGTGGTTAAGTATGTTAGTCACGCCCAATACCTCAGACAGACCTCATCTGAGAATTGAACTGAACACGAACAGAAAGAGCATTTTTAGATTTAAATCTTAAATTACAAGGGCTGCCTTGAATGTGCTTGAATGCAAGTCATCTGCTATAAAAAGTTTGTTACTTGATGAAAAATAAATGTATGATTTGCATCAAACAAAAATGAAGCATTGCAGTAAGAAATGTTTATTTTGCACTATTGTTTTTATAAGCATGTCAATTTAATCAATAATATTTCTGCTACAAAACAAATAAAAGACTATAATAAACAATTCAATTCACGCTGAAAGCTGCAAAACAGTCATCAGTAACTAAATAGCAAAATAACATACATCTCAAGAAAGAACGGACAAAAGAAAGTAATAACAGTCTCACTTCTATTAATCTTTAGAAGTTTTGGTTTGTGTTATTTTATATGCTCAGTCTTGTTATGAGCTGGGGTCCGTTCTTCGTACGTGGATTACTCAGTTAGCTGGATTTGGATATTGATGATTTGACATGATCCAGGATCGTTTCGTTCTTCAAAGCTGATCCGAGAGTTGTTGTCATGGCAACAGTTCTGCTAGGTCAAACCTGATCGGGAGCAGGTTCAATTCATATAAACAGGATTAGATCGGCTCAGTTCAAGCAAAGATAATACAAAAAGTATGTTCCGAATTCTGATATTTTCTTACAGTAGTAGTTATATACACTTGGGAAAATGGTACATATTTTTAAACTATATATATATAAAGTTATAGTCATTAATAAAATAAATTAAGTTATACATATTAATAAAACTTATGCAGTCTGCACTCTCGAAATGAAAGTATAAAGACTGCCACCTGGTGGTGCAAAGAGAAAACTTGTTAAATTTAACTTTTTAGACCGCTTTAGTACAAATTTTGTATAATAGAAATGCACAATATGTGACTTTTTTTTAAAGCAATAATACATTTATGCAGTCATAAACATGTTTTGATAGTTAATATGCCAGTGATGCTTCACAAAAGTTGTAGACGCCTTTACCAATATGAAAATGCTTTTGTAAACATCCAGTTATTCTTTACACCGATTAAAAAACGCCTTCTATAATAAAGAAAATCTTTTCTAAATGTAGAACTAAATACATTGATATGCATTGAAATACATGATGAATACTCTTGTCTTGACAAATGAAAGTGTAAAGCCTGCAGCTCACAACAAATGTGGAAAGTTCTTGCGTGTCATATTTAACAAACCGTTTACTGCTAATTTGATGTAATTTTGCTCACATGGATAATTGAATATTAATCAGATGATGTCATTACGCTGCTGTGCCGTCAGCCAATCGTTGCATTGCTGATCATGATTTCGAGGATCGATAAATCTGTCCTTCACAACACACGCAGCGATCTCAGATCAGTTCATCCAGACATTCTAATCTGATTCGCGAACTTGTTTGAAGAACCAAATTAGCAAGAGATCAGTTATCAAGATTAAAAGATCCAGGATCTGCCAAATAATCTTAGATCATTTAAGCGAGGTACGAAGAACGGACCCCTGATCTTCATTTGTCTGTGTTTGTGGAATAAAGCCGACCCAATATAGGATTCTCGCGATGACCACCAGCGCAATACCACTTTTGTGAGCCGCAGTTACAGTGTAAACTTAGTAAAGGCGAGCTTCTTTAGCGATGATGTGTACAGTATTAGATTTTACATTTAGCGAACATTTGCGCTGAACACGCAGTGAATGCAACGCATTGAGATTCGGGCGCCTTCTCCAAAAACCCGAGTTCTCTGAGACGTGATTGGTCTCAGCTGGCAGATCAATATTCACCACATGTCATGATCGCTCTCATATGAGCCTTTATTATTATTATTATTATTATAACTAGGTGGGGTTTGCAAACCTGTGTACTTTTCACTCTTGCATTCTCAGCGGCCACAAAAGCTGCCTGTCATCTGACCGCGGAAAGCCTTGAGTGATCGACAGCTAATCCGAACCAATATAGCGGCAGGGAAGAGCGATTCAGCACGTTTTTAGAAAAAAAAAAATCGAAGCAGGTCGAGCTACAATCATTATATGCAGTCGCACACATGCTCCCAAATATATTATGAGGTCGCATAGCTTAAATTTCGGGCGCATATAATTGATTTATTATGGTATTAACGGTATTAGAAAATCTGTCGTGGCGCAATGTCACACCGGTGATGACTATGACACCGTTGTACCATCCACCCCTAAAACTAGCCATTTTTATATTTATTTCAAAGTGTTTTCATGCCTAAAGAAAGCAAAAGCACAGAACAGACTCACATTTAAGAGCAAGGGGCGGCCCCTGGTGGTTCGGCGGTATGGGTTGCGTATAGGGAGGATCAGCTCTTTAATGTTTAATGCCACCCTTCAGAGAAAGACTGAAATACAGGAAAATACCTTTACAAGATGGTAGTGGGATAGAACTGTAAAATACGGGAGAATCCCGGTAAACAGAAGGGTTTACAGGTATGTATTAGTGTAACGAGGAGACTGACACGGAGGGATCCATTATGCAGTATTTATTGATCACAATCTCACTCAAACACACAATATGCACCTGGGTGCACACACACATCCACAGTAGTAGTAATGGTTTCAAGAATAACGGTGAACAGACACAGAGTGAGTTACCAGACATGAGTAGAGGGCAGTGAGCATGAATCAGAGTCCGTGTATCAGGCTTGGGTCGAGGGCAGGCAGCGAGAATCAGAGTCCGTGTATCAGGCGTGGGTCGAGGGCAGGCAGCGAGAATCAGAGTCCGTATATCAGGCGTGGGTCGTGGGCAGGCAGAAGGCGAAGCAAAGTAAGAGACAGGCTGGAGTCGTACACAAGAGATCAGGCTGTATATAACGCTCAGTAGTGCTGGCCGGGGCTGAACAAGACTTCGCACTGACTGAGTGTTTGAGTGCGGCTTATATGAGGTACGTGGGTCGTTAACATGATTCAGATCAGGTGTATGCGCAATCAGTGTAGATGGATGATGTAATGCTAAAAGTCCCGAGATGGTGGCCTCTGCTGGCCAGCGAGGGGAATGACCGGGACCGAGTCGGTGACAATTAGGGTCTAAATTAACATCAGTTTTATTTTTGAGTGAACTATCCCTTCACTTTGCAGTTTCACATACACACAGTTGTTCAGCGCTCATTCATTCATTCATTTTCTTGTCGGCTTAGTCCCTTTATTAATCCGAGGTCGCCACAGCGGAATGAACCGCCAACTTATCCAGCAAGTTTTTACACAGCGGATGCCCTTCTAGCCGCAACCCATCTCTGGGAAACATCCACACACATTCACACACACACTCATACACTACGGACAATTTAGCCTACCTAATTCACCTGTACCGCATGTCTTTGGACTGTTGGGGAAACCGGAGCACCCGGAGGAAACCCACGCGAAGGCAGGGAGAACATGCAAACTCCACACAGAAACGCCAACTGAGCCGAGGTTCGAACTCAGAGACCTTCTTGCTGTGAGGCGACAGCACTACCTACTGCGCCACTGCCTTGCCCCAGTTGTTCAGCGCTACTTTAAATTTATTGGTCTCCATGTGGATCTCCGTGATTCCGTTCTGGTTTTCCGCATCACAGAAAGGATAGAGCCCGACTAACTATGCACAATTATATGGTTAGTTGCATTTATTATCTGCGTTAACAACTGTTTTAGTCCCTGCTGTCAGGACAGACCTGTGACCCACTTTCGGGCCGCTCTCCACCGGTCGAAAAAACCACTGGATACTAGATTACAAGGATTTGCACTAAAATAATATGCAGGAATCCAACGTTAGTCCCAGCGACTGAAAGTCTATACGACATTATGCAATAATCCCGTCCGCTGTAGAACGAGATGCTGTTTAATCTGAGCGCCGCTCCGTTTACTGTTTGAAAACATGTAGCGCATGGGAGTCCTGTAATCACTGGAGGCTAAAAATAACACGCTATAATGCTCAGCGAGCCTGAACAACGTATATGAGGAGAGTTTAACATGGACAGACCGCTGACTGCGGCGCAGGGGGGGATGATGGGGAAGAAAATGGATCTAATGAAGCCTGTCGCCATACAAAAGGCAATAGGAACAAAAGCTACATGAGCTTATAGAGCAGAAAAACACACAAGAATGAACATTAGCAACACAATAAGCACTTAATAAACCTAACCAGCCTAAAAAGCAGCTACACAGGCAAACAGCACTTATATTCCTTCAGAAATTAAAAAGGAGCCATCTTAGATTAAGCTGAAGTAGGTTAAACGTCTTTTAAAATATGTTAGACAAACACAATAGTATATTATAATAGATATACATTACTATTATGTATATAACTAATTTAATTTAATTATTTGTTTTATTCTAATTGTCATACTTTATTTTTAATGTCTAAAGATATAGGGCCCTGGCGCAATGTGGCGCAAGGCGCGACGCAATTGTTGTTTTCTAGTTTCAGCTTTGCGCAAGAGTCTGTTTGACGTTTTGGTGCCACGCTGTTTAAATAGCAAATGCATTAGCGCTCATATGTGCACCCATAGGTGTTCTGGTCTAAAAAGGAAGGCGTTCTGAGGCGCACTGCTGGCCCGTTGCTATTTTGAGAAACTATAATAGATTTTTCAATAGACCAAAACAAAGCCGGTCTAAAGTCCAGCGCAGAGCGCGTTAGATGTGCGCCTCGCATACACACTGCTTAATATACACAAGACGTAGAGCAATATGCAAATATCTCTACAAATGAAAAAGAATCAAAATATTAAGGATATATATAGGATATAAATATGAAGGATTAAAATATAACAAAACATTATTTTCTAGCCTACATAAATATGAAAAATTACTGCCTTCATGCTTTCTTCATCTCGGGAGGCTTTTTCAGTTTATTCATGACTATTTGCTTTTGTATAATGTTATTATTAGCAGTATTATTTATTATATCTATATTTATATTTGTTTTATTAAAAACAAGCTTAGATTTGCCCACCTGTCAGGTTTTAGACCATATGGGGCACAGCATGTGTTTTAGGATATAACTCAGTTTTCTGACCACACTTCATTATTATTGTTCATTTATTTGGAAATTAGAACTGAATTTAAAAATAGTTTTGAAACAAATCTTTGCACTTAACAAACAAAATTAACTATGTAAAGGCTAATGGATGTCTGTGCGTACAAGGTTTCCCTATCCACGAGAGCGAAAGTGAAAGTAGATCATTTATCTCTCATTCTCGTGCTGCAGATGCTCTGTTTAACTGTTTTCTCTCTAGTGAAGTGTTCAGTTTTTCCACTTACAAAGTCCGTCATGTAAATAGCAAATGCGCTATGGCGCGACGCACCTGTCTCCTTTAAAGGGAACGGGAGATGAGACTCTGATTGGTTTATTCTCAAAACACACCTATAACTCATTATGAGAATAAGCTCAACCCTGTTAGACCATGAACCACGGCGCAAAGCGGATTTTTCAGTCCTTAAATTAGCGAAAGTGGATTCTGACACGCCCTGAATGTGTTTGCACCCTGCGCTTTGCACTTTGCGCATGGATCGTCAAAATAGAGCCCACAGTGTTGTTTGCCCAGATGTGTGTGTGTGTGTGTGTGAGTGTAATAAGAGTTCAGATGCAAAACCCTCTAAGTCAGTGGTTCTTAAACTTTTTTCACCAAGTACCACCCCAAAAAAAATTGTCTCTCCAAGTACCACCAAAATGACCATTATTGAAATAAAGTAGCGTAGTAGGCCAAATTAAGCAGCTACAGCACAGCACAGTTCGAAAACGAGGCATATTCATATTTGTACAATTTGACAACTTGATCACGTGACTCGCGGAGCTGAAAAGTTAAGATGTTTTCAACTGGGTACACCTGGAATACGCAAGTGCATCGTGCTGCAGTTTCTACTCATTTTGCTAGCCTCTGGGTTAAATTTTGATGCTCAAGTGACCGAGATGTAAGGCGAGAATACGGTCATTTTTCTAAATAAAAGATTTTTTAAAATAAATGTTCATTCAGACTCAAAAATCAATAAAACGAAAATAATTAATCATTTTTAATATCAAATAAAAGTTAAAAGATTTCATTTTTTTATTTCACATTTTAGGGCTTTAGTTATGATACTCTCAAAATAACTCCACAGAAATCCGCAGACTTTTACCAAAATTCTCAGCAGAAATAGCAAAAAAATAAAAAAGAAAAGTCGGCAGATTCCGTCTGGCTCAAGCAATGACTAAATGCACTACAGAATGTTACGTTTGCACACATTTACAAATTACATGAATATGCATCAGCTTTTCACAGCATGATACTCACTACTCTTGAGTACTCTTAAAAGGCTACTTTATACTCATACTTTGAGCAATATACTCATAGTAATATTCAAAACAGATACTTTTACTCTAATCACACTGTGTGTGTGTTATTTTTAAATGACTGTTGCATTAACAATTACCATTAGGGAATAAGTTTGTAAATACAAGCATACTAATTTAATTTAAGTTAAATTCTGCATTAATTGTAATGCATTAAATTAAGACATGACAGATGACACAAAAATGATCAAATATTACAGAGCTGTACTGTTTCAATAAATAACACAATGCCTTTTGTCCCTATCTGTAGTATTTTTGCTCACTGTTGTATTTTGGAATCTATTTTTAACCCTTAGCCATGTGAAGATGTTGTGGGTGTGCTGTGCATCTGTTCCAGATGCTGCTGAAACAGGAATTCTGTCCAGAACCATCAGGCAGACGAGTGCATGAAACTACAACTAAACAGCAGCCGCCGCCAGACCAGACCAGACAAACACGCTCTCTGTGGAGGCAACCCTGAAATATTTAAAGTAAAAAGACTTTTCTGGCAGACTTAATATCATTAAAACCATGGTAAAACACCTTCATTGTTTTTGTTGAGCACAAAATAAGATACTTAGAAGAATGCTGAAAACTGGTAACCATTGACTTCTATAGTAGGAAAAACAAGTACTACATACTGAAATGAACTCATTATTTACCTCCCCTAATGTGCTTTCACACCTTTATTTGTTTGCTTCTTTTGTCAAATACAAAAGAAGATATTTAGAAGAATGCTGAAAACTGGTAACTATTGACTTCCAAAGTAGGAAAAAAATTAATATATACTAAAATTTACTTATTATTTACTTTCCCTAACGTGCTTTCACACTATCATTCTTCTCTAGTATGAAACAGCAAACACTGTATATTAAAATTCACTCATTTACTTTCCCTAATGTGTTTTCTCACTTTTATTTGTTTCTTCTGTCGAACACAAGAGAAGATATTTAGAAGAATGCTAAAAACGGGTAACCATTGACTTCTATAGTAGGAAAAGCAAATAGTATATATACTAAAATTTACTCATTATTTACTTTCCCTAAGACGCTTGCTTTATTTGTTAGTTTTTTTCTGTCAAATACAAAAGAAGATATTTAGAAGAATGCTAAAAACAGGTAACCATTGACTTCCAAAGTAGGAAAAAATTAATATATACTAAAATTTACTTATTATTTACTTTCCCTAACGTGCTTTCACACTATCATTCGTTTCTTTCTGCTGTCAACCTAATGTGCTTTATTTGTTTGCTTCTTTTGTCAAATACAAAAGAAGATATTTAGAAGAATGTTGAAAACAGGTAACCATTGACTTCTGTAGTATGAAAAACAAATACTATATACTAAAATTTACTCATTATTTACTTCCCCTAATGTGCTGTCACACCTTTATTTCTTTTTTCTGTCGAACACAAAAGAAGATATTTAGAAGAATGCTGAAAACTGGTAACAATTGACTTCTGTAGTATGAGAAACAAATACTATATACTAAAATTTACTCATTATTTACTTCCCCTAATGTGCTGTCACACCTTTATTTCTTTTTTCTGTCGAACACAAAAGAAGATATTTAGAAGAATGCTGAAAACTGGTAACAATTGACTTCTGTAGTATGAAATGCAAATACTATACTAAATTTTACTCATTTACTTTCCCTAATGTGTTTTCTAACCTTTACTTGTTTCTTCTGTCAACAACAAGAGAAGATATTAACAAGAATGCTAAAAACCGGTAACCATTGAACTTCTATAGTAGGAAAAGCAAATGATACATACAAAATTTACTTTTTTTATTTACTTTCCCTAATGTGCTTTTAAACCTTTGTTTCTATCTTCTGTCAAAAACAAAATAAGACACTTAAAAGAATGACTTCTGTAGTATGAAAAACAAATACTATATACTAAATTTTACTCATTATTTACTTCCTCGAATGTGCTGTCACACCTTTATATATTTATTTCTTCTGTCGAACACAAAAAAAAAGATATTTAGAAGAATGCTGAAAACCGGTAACCATTGACTTCCATAGTATGAAAAAAAAAACATATACAATTGAAGTCAATGGTTACAGATTTCAAACATTGTTCAAAATATCTTCATTTATGTTTAATAAAAGAAAGAAACTCAAAAATGTTTGAATCAAGTGAGCTGTAAGTAAATAAGTTTTCACATTTGGGTGAACTGTCCCTTTAAGACTTGCAGTGTAAACACCCAGTCAATGCCAAACTCTCAAGACTAGTTTTAGTTGTTGTTTTGCACACTCCATAATGTCAGCTTGCGGATTGCTCAAGTACTACACACCTCCAGGGTTTACTATAGTAAAGGTCTCGTGGTCAGTGTGTCCAGCAGATGGAGGCTTCTCTCGTCTGAAAGCTGCTTAACACTGGTCCAGTGCAGCTCCAGACACTGACTGCTCCTCCAGCTCCGGCAGATGGAAAACGCCCCGATAATTCCCAAAGAGGGGATTAAACTCATGCATCCTTCAGCCTGGACCAGCACTATGGGATGTACATGATCTATACTGTACGTGAGACACTGTCCAACACACACTGTTACATATGCAGTTGATCAATGCATAGTTGACCAAACTCAATATTGCATCATGTGAGATTGAACTAGAGTACGAACAAGGAAATGATGCTGTATTGCTACTTATTAATTGTGAGGGTTTGGTGATTTGAACACATATCAGTTACTAATGCTATGATTTGTGTGATTGTATGAAGCTGTGATGATTGTGATACGAGCTGGAAATCCCAACATCACAAGCGTGAAGAAAACAATGATGAATTTGCTTTGAACAATACTGACATCAAGTGGTCACTCTCTGCATGCACATATCCAGTACACACACACACACACACACACACACACACACACACACACACACACACACACACACACAGACACACAGAGTACATTCATTTATTTTAATTTCGGCTTGGTACCCTTATTAATCTAGGGTCACCACAGTGGAATGAACCGCCAACTTATCCAGCATATGTTTTACACAGCCAATGCCCTTCGAGCTGCAACCCAGCACTGGGAATCACCCATATATTCTCATTCTCACTTTATGGCCAATTTAGTTTATTCCCCTATAGCGCATGTGTTTGGACTGTGGGGGAAACCGGAGCACCCGGAGGAAACCCACGTGAACGCAGGGAGAACATGCAAACTCCACACTGAAACGCCAACTGACCCAGCCGAGGCTCAAACCAGCGTCCTTCCTGCTGTGCCACTGCATCACCCACACATAGTTCAGTATTTTAAATATATATATAAAAAAATTTATAATTTTATAAATAATTTTTATACTATTATTATTTGTTTTAATCAATATATTCCAAATATATATTAATATATTATTATATCATATACATACACACAAAAACACACGTAAACAAAAACTAATTTTAGCTTTACATTATGATCATATAAAAACAAATAAAGTTTACAAATTTTCTTCAGTTTTTTTCGTGTAATCATTATGACAACATTTTATAAATAAATACATTAAAAAAATTAATGTTATATAATAATATGTAATATTTCATATGTGATTACTTTTTAAACACGTTTGTATTTTATGGTAACTTTATAGTAATATATAGCAATAAAAATATTTATAATATTAAAAATATTTATCAAAGTATTTCAAATAATAAATGCTATAAAATATGATATAAAAATCCATAAAAAAAACACATGTATTTCTATTTAAGACTACAAATACAAATACATAACACACACAAACACATCTACATAAGGGTGTCACGGAGGCGCAGTGGGTAGTGCTCACAGCAAGAAGGTGACTGTTTCGAGCCCAGGCTGGGTCAGTTGGCATTTGTGTGTGGAGTTTGAATGTTCTCCCCGTGTTGGTGTGGGTTTCCCCCTACAGTCCATACACATGCTCTATAGAGGAATTGATGAACTAAATTGGCTGTAGTGTTTGTGTGGTATGTGCTGGTTCTCCAGGTTGGGGGTTGTTCCAAAACACCAATATGGTGTGGCTAAATATCAACTTCGATATAAACAGCCCTGGTAGTAAGTAAGTATGTATAAAAAAAAAAATATATATATATATATATATATATATATATATATATATATATATATATATATATATATATATATATATATATATATATATATATATTAGTGCTGCCAAATTAACGCGCTAACGCATGCAATATGAAATAATTAACGCATTAAAAAAATTAACGCAATTAACGCAGTTTTTATTTATTTTATTTATTTTCTCCTGTTGTGGCCAGGGCAGAATGGGCAGTTTCCCGCTGGGTCGGCGTAATTTTTGGGCCGGGCTGATCATCTTCTTATGATCTGATCGGCCCATAAAACACTCAGCAGACTGTCATGTTTTTCTCCCTAAGTGATTGACGAGCTGTCATGCTCCTGTGAGCTGTCACGCTCTGAAAGTAAGATGTTTCTTTTCCGGACAGAGCGGCCGTGTGACATAATCTGCAGCCCATTGGTTCTTTTCTTTATTGACATTGGGCTGACCCAATCACAAACTTCCATGTTGGGCTCTGTGTAACCTAGGTGTGTATTTGTCAGAATAGTCGAGAGTCACGCCTGTTTCTTAGGCCTTTCTGTCTGCGCCCTGCAGAGGAGCACAGATCAATATATTCCTGTCTATTCTATCTAGTTACCTATCTGTCCATATAAATCTACTGTTTTTTAACTTTTAATCTGCACCACGGCCGCGGCAACTTCCTCCTGCTGTTTCCTTAACCGGCAACTCTTTATTTTACAAATGATAAAGAGTGTCTGCTTCTCAAGCTCTATGAGGAGTGTCAGTCATGTATTTTAAGATGCACTCGGTCAGAAGACAAGCGCATGAGATATCATGACATTGTGTTTTTAATCGTCAGCATGATGTAGGCTTATAGTGACAATAATATTTATACAATATGGTTAATATAATGATATTTATACATGACCAAACTAGTGTGCAACGTAAGCAACTTTTTTTTTTTACATTTAGTTTTGTAGTTCGGGCTGAAACATTTGTTGCATTTTTAACTGTTTAAGTTCATTTGATTGACAATGTAAAAGCTGTTAGCTACGTTTGATATCTCATTGTTGAGTTAAACATTTTTTAGGGTCTCTGACACATTGCTTTTATTATTTATCTTTATTTTATTAATCAACATTAACTGTGTGCGTCAGTAGGCAGTTTTTGTTATGTTCACTATTTATAAGGCTCCATCAAAACACACAGGCACCCACATTTCTAGTGTGGATTATAATTTTATCATAATAATAAATAAAATAAATTTTAGTTTTTAATTTGTCAACTCTCGTTATTTCCTATTTATGGCTTTTGTGCTTTTATAGAATGGGAGTCATATTCAAGGGTGTGTACAGATGGGGAGCATTTTAATTGATGTAGTGGGCCCACACACACGCACACACACACGCACGCACGCACGCACGCACGCACGCACGCACACACACACACACAATGATGACTCTCTTAAAGCAGCCCTGTCCCTGGTGATTCTGGTTTTACCAGTATTATCACACGTTAAATAACCAATGAGAAATTCACATCATGGTCACAGCCTTTTACAGCAGGACTTGAAAACAAATGACCTGTACAGAAGACAAAAAAATACTTCAGCCGTATAATAACTATCAAAACAAAGGTGCAGCATCTACTATAGATCTACTGTAGATACAGTAATCTCACACACTCCTATCTGACATCACAACACAAACACTGGAACTTCTGCTCACAGAAACTGCTGACCTCATGCTTACTCCGCCAGAACCATATAGACGTTTATCAAAGATGATATTACAAATCAGGAGTGATATAGATGCTATATTTCACAACAGAGTGATAATGAAAACTGTATGTTGTTCTCTCATAATCTCATCTTGAAATGGGTGTGTGTGTAATATTCTCTAATATTATTAGTTTATTTATTAGTTTATTAGTGACTAGTTAACAGACACTAATAAAAGCGTTAGTAAAAGCTGCACTAAATGCTTGATTACAAAATGTTTACTCAAAAAACAAGATATACAGTTGTTTAAATTAGTGTTACTAGCCTTTTATTTTTAATTACTTGTAAAATTAAGTTTATAAAGGAAAATTCGACACTTTTTTTGCGTTTGTTTTGTCACTGCTTGTGATTGAACCTGGAATTTGTGAAATCTCAATTCCATTCATTCATTCGTTTTCTTTTCAGCTTAGTCCCTCTATTAATCAGGGGTCACCACAGCGGAATGAACCGCCCACTTATCCAGCACATGTTTTACACAGTGGATGCCCTTCCAGCTGCAACCCATCTTTGGGAAAACAAACTTCATAAACAAGTAATATTAAAAAGATTGAGGATTAAGCACAATGTGGTACTATTGTACTGTATAAATGTATGCAAAATATTGTGATGAACATTAAACCTTTTCTCTACTTTGCCTATATACTTACAACCAGGGCTGTTTATATCAAAGCTGATATTTATTTATTTATTTTTTGATTTTCTCCTTAACCTCTTACTGTTCCTATTGCCTATAGAATAAAAAAAAAAAAACACGTGTCAAGCCATGAGAACCGAACCGAAAACCATGTTAAAAAAACCAAGGTATGTATCAAACCATGGGCTAACTGTATTGTTGCATCCCTAATATATATATATATATATATATATATATATATATATATATATATATATATATATATATATATATATATATATATATATATATATATATATATATATTTAAAAATATTTACTATTTTCCCAAGTGTATATAACTACAGTAAAAAATTATCAGCATTCGGCACATACTTTTAGTATTATCTTTGCTTGAACTGACCCAATCTAATCCTGTTTATATGAAATGAGCTGCACCCTAGCAGGTTTGAGCTACCAGAACTGTTGCTATAACAACAAGTCTCGGATCAGTTTTGAAGAACGAAACAATCGTGGATCATGTCAAATCATCAATATTCAAATCCAGCTAATTAAGTAATCCATGTACGAAGAACAGACCCATGGGCTGTTTATATTGAAGTTGATATTTAGCCGCACCATGCTGGTGTTTTGTAACATTAAATTATTTATGAGGCGAAGTGTTAGCCCGATGTTTAACCCCCATTCTGGAGAACCAAGACATACAAACATACACTACAGACAATTTAGCTTAACCAATTGCCCTATAGTGCATGTGTTTGGACTTGTGGGGGAAATCAGAGCACCCGGAGGAAACCCACGCCAACACAGGGAGAACCTGCAAACTCCACACAGAATACCTGAGTGACCCGGCTGGGGCTCAATCCAGCGACTTTCTTGCTGTGTGGCCACAGCGCTACTCACTACACCACCGTAACTCTCCTACTTTGTATATGAGCAATTCCAGCATTATGGATGTGACGTTTGCAGTAAAAACACAAAACATAAATTCGCATAGAAAGCATATGTTAACATTATATTAAAACTATTTTCCAGAACAAACAACCACAGAGTTAAGAGACCAGAAACATATCAATCAATGTTTTGTACTGTAAATGTGGAAAATAAACATGCGTTATGGATGTGACGTAAAAAAAAAAAAAATTTAAATCTGCGGCTTCACAGAATGCATACTTTGTAGAAATCCTGTGAACTAAACTGCACAACCCAAAAGAAACAATGATAATCAAAAGGATAAGAGTCGGCTCTCTATAAAACACAAATCATTGATTTTATTTAATTTAATATTTTCACATTTATGAGGAAAAAGTGTTGTTACAGATGTGACATCTCTCTGTTATGGATGTGACAGATGTGAAATTGCCACTTGTGTGACTTTGGGAAATCACATTGAATAATTTAAAAACATTGACAGAGACATTTTTAAGTATTTTAAAGTACTGTAAAATACTTGCTCATCCCAAAAAAAAAAAAAAAAAAAACCCAGAAACTGTTTCCATATATTGTTGAAAACTTAATTGCTCCTATATAGATTTATAAAATAAGCATATAATTGGTATCATGAAAACTTTGTTAGTAAATGCAGTGCACATCAGAAATATCTACAGACTGACCACTGAAACTAATGGTTGTGAATCACTTTTTCAGGGCAGTTTTGCATATTAAAAGGCTTTAACTGCAGTTTCACTTATTCATGAAACTAAAAGACTTCATTTTCATCATAGTAGCTTTTACAAGCACAAGTTCTTTTGTGAAACAATTATAATGAATGTAATGACCTCCCTAAAAAAACAGTGTGAACTAAATTGAGTGTATGTGTGTGAATGCTAGAGTGTATTGATGTTTCCCAGTGTTGGGTTGCAGCTGGAAAGGCATTCACTGTGTAAAACATATGCTGGATAAGTTGGCAGTTCATTCCGCTGTGGCGACCCTAGATTGATAAAAGGACTAAATATATATATATATATATATATATATATATATATATATATATATATATATATATATATATATATATATATATATATATATATATATATATATAGCTTAAGGGGGCTAATAATTTTGACCTTAAAATGGTGTTTAAAAAATTAAAAACTGCTTTTCTGTATCTAGCCGATATAAAACTAATAAGACTTTCTCCAGAATAAAAAATATTATAAGACATACTGTGAAAATGTCCTTGCTTTGGTAAACATCATTTGGGAAATGTAAAAAAAAATGTCAAACAGGAGCTAATAATTCTGACTTCAGCTGTACATATATACAAGGCTTGACATTAACTTTTTTGATCACCAGCCACTGTGGCTAGTAAATTTCCAACATTACTAGCCACTCGCCATTTTCACTAGCCACACTTTTCTTGTTGGGAAAACCTATTCATAAATTTGATTTTGACATACTAAAATGACTTGATTTTGATGTTGTGTTATGTCCACATGTCTTGTCATTCATTTATTTTCTTGTGTGTGTTGTGTATTAGCTTGCTCAGTGTGTATAAGGAAATGGGTTGTGTCGCAATGCAATCAGTTTATTTTCACACGACTTTTCAGGGCTCAAAATTAAGGATTTACCAAATTTATCTCTGACCAAACCGAATAAGTATTTCTTAGCCACAATTTTTAATGCATCAAAAACAAGGAAAATATAGCTTTATAGAAGCACTTTTACATTCAACAAAACTTTTCTTAAAAAAAAAACAAAAAAAAACATTTGCATGCATCACATCACATGTGCGCGCGAGTGATCATCCTCTCATTCGGTATTTACCTTCTTTTTTGCTGTTTTGCTCGCGGGAACACAGTTATTTTTGCCAGTCGTGTTGCTTCTCGATTCTAAGATCACATTTAAATGCATATTGGACCATGCTTATTGTCGAACCCTGAAAAAAATGATTTCCAACCAGCCAAAGTGGCCAGTGGAGGCGTCTGTCTAACCCGCCAGAGCTGAAATGTACCCGTATTTGGCGAGTGTTAATGTAAAGCCCTGCATATATATATATATATATATATATATATATATATATATATATATATATATATATATATATATATATATATATATATATATTAGGGATGTAACGGTATTGTAAATACCGTCATACCGCAATATTAATTTTTTTCGATATTACCGAAGTCGCATGACTCGGTAAAACTATAGGTCTTCTGAGAAAATTTGCTCAGGCGAATGAAGCGAACGGGAGATAGCGAAAACTACAATTGCCATCAGCCCATGCTAGACCATCAGCCCTTGCGGTCTGTTGTCGCTACAGATCCAGTAATGCGGAAATGGAGTGTGCTGCTAGAAGCGGGGATGAAAAGAGCTGGAAAACTCTAAGGCCCCGTTAACACTAATGCGTTTTAGTTTGAAAACGCATAAGTTTTGCTACGGTTACGCCAACCGTCCACACTACGCCGGAGTTCTCGAGCGCCGAAAACGGAGCGTTTCGAAAACGCTGGAGAGGCCGTTTTCATTCTTGAAACGCTGCAGCTCCGTCTCATTGTGGATGATGGAAAACGGAGACATCTAAAACGGAGGCGGGGCTGCAGACGTTTGCCTCTCTGATTGGGGCTTTTCCTGAATATTAAGTAGCCTAACACGCACAGTTCAGTCCTGCATCTTCTCTGTGTAAGTTCAGACTTCGCAAGTTTGATCAAGGCTGCATCTCTTCTTCTCAGTTTGATATGGAAAAGCAGACTATACCGAGGACACGGGTAAATCTTCAAAGGGAACAGTGTACTTTATAACTTCATTCACATCACCCTGGCTTCGTTGTTTCACTTTCTCAACAATAAAATGTAAACATGATTTAAGGAACTGCCTATTTTCATTTTAATATTAGCAACTTAGACAGCAGAAATGTTGAGGCGCCGTGCTGCATATATGAGCGTCATCTTCACTGTGTGGATATTTATAACAAAACAGAGCCGATAACAACTGCCTCCTTTCAATTTCAGTGAAAATACGAAACACAGCCTCTCTTTTGCTGAGTATCAGTTTTAAGAATCGATAATGGCCATTTTAAAAGTATAACATACAATAAGTTTATACATTATAGGAAATAAAGGCAAGCGATCAGTCAATATACAGAATGTACGTGGTTACATTAATCATTAACTTATCTTTGCGCTCAGCCAAAACGCGTTACCTGAGAACAAGTAATAGATTCCAATGCCCAAAGTCAGGGAATATGTCGTTAGATAAAGACAACTAGATAAATGAAATATCCCGTTTAATAAATATAGTGAGATTAGATCCAGCGGGAGATGCTTGATGAGAAGTCCGACTAGCAGAGCTCTGATCTGGGTAGATGGGCTGAGTGTGATTAAATGTTGAATGTGATGAGTTTTCAACAATACTAAATTGAAACTTTATTTTTTTTACATGGTTTAATAATTTTTTGTTATTAAAATTGAAGTTCCTGTTTCAAAGCTTACAGATAGATGGCTAATTTGTATGTCATTGACACTTTTGGCACTTTTTTGGAGTATTTTCATAAGTTTTGTTTTTTCCTGTAAATGATTCAATAAATACCGTACCGTGACATTCATACCGAGGTATTACCGTACCGTGAAATTCTGATACCGTTACATCCCTAATATATATATATATATAGTAAGTAAATTTGCTCCAATAATTGTAGTTTTATTTACAAGTATAACAAATTTACTACAGCAAATTAAAAATATATATATTATGCATTCTATTAAATGTAAAATATTAAACAGGACCATTTGCAACTTAAACTATTATGGCTAAAAGGCACAAATCAAGAAGCAGCAACTGGCTGTACCGAGAAAGTCTGAATAAAAATAATGCATAATCATAATTACTACCACTCCGGGTGCCCCTACAAGTCCAAAGAGTGTGGTATGGTTGAATTAGGTAGGCTAAATTGACCGTAGTGTATGTGTGTGAATGAGTGTGTATGGATGTTTCCCAGTGATGGGTTGCAGCTAGAAGGGCAACCACTGCATAAAACATATACTGGATAGGTTGGCGGTTAATTCCACTGTTGCAAACTTGGATTAATAAAGGGACTAAGGTTAAAATAAAATGAATGAATGAATAATTTGTAGCTACCAGTAATTAATAATAAAAATAAAGCAGTTTTAAAACTAGACTGGGCGGTGCGATGGCTCAGTGGTTAGCACTGTGACCTCACAGCAAGAAGGTCTCTGGTTCGACCCTCGGCTGGGTCAGTTAGCATTTCTGTATGGGGTTTGCATGTTCTCCCCGTGTTGGTGTGGGTTCCCTCCGGGTTCTCCGGTTTCCCCCACAGTCCAAACACATGTGCTATAGGGGAATTGATGAACTAAATTGGCCATAATGTATGAGTGTGTGAATGAGTGTGTTTCCCAGTTCTGGGTTGCAGCTGCATAAAACACAGGCTGGATTAGTTGGCGGTTCATTCCACTGTGTTGAACCATGATAAATAAAGGGACTAAGCTGAAGGAAAATGAATGAATGAAACTAGACTGAGATCTTATAATGTAAAGAGGATATTGAGTTCAACAGAGCAGAAGCTGAGCGCCATGAACTGACTACAGATGAACTCTACCCTGCACCTCTGCCAAAACCAGCTTTTCAGGAAAACTAGCTGCGTGTGTGTGTGTGTGTGTGTGTGTGTGAGAGAGAGAGAGAGAGAGAGAGAGAGAGAAAGAATGTGTGTGTGTGTGTGTGTGTGTGCGTGTGTGTGTGAGAGAGAGAGAGAGAGAGAGAGAGAGAGAGAAAGAATGTGTGTGTTTGTGTGTGTGTGTGTGTGTGTGTGTGCGTGTGTGTGTGTGTGTGTGTGTGTGTGTGGGGCCCTCAGGAAATGGATAATTCTCACGCGAGCCTGTGAAAGAGGGCGGATCTACAACACACTCCTTCCTCAACTACAGCATAAATACTCGGTGTGTGTGTGTGTGTTTGTTCTTGCGAGTGTTCTTCTGCAAATCTGAACACACAGAACTACAATCAACCAGCCAGCATGAGCCAAATGAAGTCCAGAATGGAGACAGCGGCGAAGATGAAGGATGAAGACAAGCTCTACAGGCGGGACGGGATCCTGTACTCGACTGTTCTCAGTCCACCAGAGACCCTGGACAAGTTAAAAGACCTGCAGGCCAGAGAGGATGATCTCATTCTGGTTGCGTATCCTAAATGTGGTGAGTAAAGCAGTGTGTGAGACGTGGCTGTGTGTAACTGCTGACAGTGGACTCAGGTTGCATGTTAGTTAGTTGCGTAACGTTCTTGTGTCAGAGCATGTCTCTTGTAAACGTTCCTGCATGGCAACTGAAAGTCACACATTCTGCCTTTAATGCAAATCTCAATCTAATGTTTTCCATGAATGAGCTGACTCTTGAAATCTGATGCTTTGTAAAGCATGACATTAATGCTCTTCTTACACACAGTATTTGTCAAGTCATGCTCAGTCAACACACACTGCAATACTAGACACAAAAGAGTGACGCAATTCTGTGCATTCACAGTCAAACACTTGTGTAAATTGCTGAACTGGACTGAATATGTGCAAGAATGTGTTTTTAACAGAGTAAATACATGAATCACAGAGTGCAATTCAACCTTTTAAGACCTTTTTAAAGATTCTTTCCATACATTTTAAGACCTTATAACCACTCAGGGGCAGACTGGGACTAAAAATTAGCCCTGGCACTGTAGCCACACTAGCCCACATTACCACACCCACACAGCCCCATCCACAGACACGCACATTCACTACTTATATTAGTGTACAGATGGTGAAATAATATAAACAGTACCATATGTAATAGATATTTAAACATTTAATGTATGTGAGTGGAAGAAAAACAACCCGTTTATAACAAATTTATACATGCAATAATTTCATTCATTCATTTTCTTTTCGGCTTAGTCCCTTTATTAATCTGGAATCGCCACAGCGGAATGAACCGCCAACTATTCCAGCATATGTTTTACACAGCGGATACCCAATTCACCTATAGCACGTGTTTGGACTTGTGAGGGAAACTGAGAGGAAGCCCGAACATGCGAACTCCACACAGAAACACCAACTGACCCAGCCAAGACTCAAACCATCGACCTTCTTGCTGTGAGGCGACAGTGCTACCCACTGCGCTGCCCCCTTTCGAGACTATTTCAGTTAATTTCATGCATTTGGCAGCATCTGATTTTGGAGCAATTTTCTTTTTCAATTTTTCGCCTTTCCTTTTTTTATGGTCCATCTCTGACAGTTAGCTTGTGTTGCTCTTACTGTTTGCTTGACATTCTTGCCAGATTTTGATTACGTCTACGTAACCTCTGATTGGGTCGGTCCCTTTCGAAACCAGCCGGCCATTGCCGATTGGGCCAATGCTTAACATTTATTATTATTATTACTATCATCATCATCATACATCTTGCAAGAGATAAAAGCTGCCTGCGTGTAAAAACAATACATATAACAAAAATTAAAAAATAAAAATAGCACACCGGCCCACATTTAAAAAATGGTCTGGCCCTTCTGGCATTTGCCAGAATTGCCAGATGGCCAGTCCGCCCCACTTTTTAACCAGAAACACCGGCGAGATTTCAGCTTGCAGTATATTTACTAAATATTAATATGAGAAATTAATACAAAACTAAAACATTATTCATATGCTGAATAAAAATCTATTAAATCGAGTTAATTCAGCAGGTTGGGCCGATAGAACTGCAGAAGTAATAATGTTGCATTGGTTACTGCAGTAGCAGGATTTTATTAATTTCGTAAACTACACGGCGTTTTAAACTAAACTGATTCATTTTATCTTTGTCATGATGACAGTAAATAATATTTGACTAGATATTCTTCAAGACACTTCTATACAGCTTAAAGTGACATTTAAAGGCTTCACTAGGTTAATTAGGTTAACTAGGCAGGTTAGGGGAATTAGGCAGGTTATTGTATAACAGTGGTTTGTTCTGTAGACTATCAAAAAAAAAATTTGCCTAAAGGGGCTAATAATTTTGTCCCCAAAATGGTTTTTAAAAAATTTAAAATTGCTTTTATTCTAGCCAAAATCAAATAAATAAGACTTTCTCCAAAAGAAAAAAATATTATCAGACATACTGTGAAAATTTCCTCGCTCTGTTAAACATCATTTTGGAAATATTAAAAAAAAAAAAAGAAAAAAAATAATTCATAGGGGGGCAAATAATTCGAACTTCAACTGAATATCTCTGGCTCTGTATAGCCAGTCTTCCACTGCACCTTGAACGCACATTCATTTAGAAGGAGAGCTACCCTGTACTAAAATGGTGGCTCTATTGACGCATTCCTTCCAGTAGACAACATCTAGTTTTAATATCTATGGTTAGGAAGTTGGACTTGTAATGAAAACGTTGTCTGAAAGATAGTCAAAATTAGGGAAGGAGGGAGCAAACTGCACTCTTTCCAGCTTCGATGCCCAGCTAAGGTGCCCCTGAGCAAGGCACATAACTCCTAATTGCTCCCTGGGTGCTGGAAGCAATAGCTGCTTACTGTGTATGCTCTGTGTGTGTTTGTGTGTGTATGCTCTTACTTTTTAGACCAATTTTGAGTATGGGTAAAACCATACTTGACAAGGCTCACTTCCCTCATTTTGCTGCTCTTACTTTATTAACCTAAATGTCTCTGTGACTGATTTCCAACAGGGTTTAACTGGATGGTGGCGGTCCTGCGTAAAATCATTAACGCTTCCACTGGTAAAGATGAGAAGCCTCCTGAAAGGCCTCCTCTGGTCGAGTTTCTACCTCCAACTGTTCAAGAGGTCAGAAACAGCACAAACAACCCAGCAATCTGGAAATATTTACCCTGAACACACAAAAACATCTATGCACGTGTATTATTACAGTTCCACACTGTTTGTTTTACAGGAAATGGCACAAATGCCTCCACCGAGGCTTCTGGGAACTCATCTACACCCTGACAACATGCCTGCTACTTTCTTTACTAAGAAACCAAAGGTCAGTAGCAACGAGATTAAACTTTGAGTCACATCCATGAGATCAAATCATGTGACACTACATTAAAAGCAAGCAAGATCTGCAAGTACTAAACACATCTTGCATACAGTTGAAGTCAGAATTGTTAGCCTCCCTGTTTATTTTTTTCCCCCAATTTCTGTTTAACGGAGAGCAGATTTCTTCAACACATTTATTATCATAATAGTTTTAATAACTCATCTCTAATGACTGATTTATTTTATCTTTGCCATGATGACAGTAAATAATATTTGACTAGATATTGTTCAAGACACTTAGGGCAGGTTAGGGTAATTAGGCAAGTTATTGTATAACGATGGTTTGTTTTGTAGACTATTGAAAATGAATCTAGCTTAAAGGGGCTAATAATATTGACCATAAAATGCTGTTTAAAAAATTAAAAACAAAACTGCTTTTATTCTAGCCGAAATAAAACAAATAAGACTTTCTCCAGAAGAGAAAAAAATAATATAAGACATACTTTGAACATTTCCTTGCTCTGTTAAACATCATTTGGGAAATATTTAAAAAAGGAAAAAAACCCAAAGGGGGCTAATAATTCTGACTTCAACTGTATATATTCATTACACATTTGTTATATAATTTTGAAAAAATACAGTGTCGCCTTAGAATTATAAAGTTCTATCTGACATTTTTGTCAAAATTGAGTTATTGACATATTCTTATTAAATGACAAGTTATTTACATTATGTGATGTGTTTTTATACATTTTTTACATTTTAAGACTTTTATTTAAAAAACAAAAACGGTTTACCTACAAAGTTGAACTCTAGCTTGCCTCTATAAGGTTCTTTCTGTGAGCCAATCAGCATTTTTAATGCATGCACGAGGACCAATCAGGATCAGCTTTCTTTGTCATTTTGCCGGACTGCTCCATTGCCAGCAGGAAAGACCAGAAAGAAATCCAAAAGTCACACAAAATCAGAGTCGGCTAAATAACGCTACAGCACACAAATTGAGATGAGATGACTTAGAAGCATTTTTTGACATTTAGATTAAATGGTAAATTTTACACTGTTGAAATAGAAACGAAATATTTTTCCAAAACTGATATATTAAAATGTACAATATTTTTATTTGTGTATATAAAGTCAGTGAAACACTTTTCAGTGTTTATAAACTCATTTGCTCATTGTCGGTTTTCTTTTAAAGTCTTTAAATTTAATATTAAGCCTTGAAGGGCAAATACTTAATTTAATTCATGGGGCATATAATTCAACAAATATAGCATAAAATTCAGTAAATATAATTTAATAATTCATATAAAGCATAAAGTTTAATAATTATGACCATATTAATTACATAAAATTAACATCTGCACTGCATAAAATATTTAACACAGCTTTGTATGTTAAGTTTGAACAAGTAAACAAATTCATCCTACAACATGAAATAAATGTTATAGAAAGCAAAAATGTAATTTTCTCAAGTATCAACATATTGTTACAGCACCAACTATATATTTTTGATAGTATTTTCTGAAAAGTAATGCTTCAACGAATGATCTGCCAAATATAACTTTATAATTCCAAGTGGAAAATGACTTTTCAGAATGAGAAGTGGTTTATTTACTCCAATTTGGAAATGTACGAGAACTTTGATCATTTGCATTCAGAGAACCCTTAGGGTCTCTGTCATGTTAATGTATGAAAGAGAACTGTTACACACATATTGTTTGCTATATGGATTGCAAAAACTTTAAAGCTCAATATCTCAAAATCATTCAGAACTTAGATAGAACCTTATAATTCCAAGGTGACGATATAATACAACTCAAATTCTCTAATTTCCCCTATCTCCTCAGATTCTTGTGGTGTTCAGAAACCCGAAAGACACGCTGGTCTCATATTACCATTTCATGAACAAAAACCCAGTTCTGCCCAACGCAGAGTCCTGGGACAAGTTCTTCTCTGACTTCATGACTGGTGATGGTGAGGAAAACATGACTATGAGCCGTGACAGATAAATATTATTTTGATGAATATATTAAAATAATGATTATGCATGTCTGTTTCTCAGTTAGTTGGGGCTCTTACTTTGATCACGCTCTCGCCTGGGAGAAACGGATAGACGACCCGAACGTGATGATCGTGATGTATGAGGATCTCAAACAGGTAACTGTTTGTAAAGTCATTAGTCTTACAAGTCATCAATAAGTATTTGTGCATGCAGACTAATCAACAAATGCTTCATGCGGATCATAAAAATGTCTGATTTCAACTGTAAACAAATGTTTAAGTGCTATAATAAAAAATCCGTAGCCTAGGTAAAAGTAGTTTCAATAATATACACGCTGAATCACCATACCATGGTTTCTGCTACATTCCTTCTTCTGTGGCAGGGCGCCACACCAAAAATCATCCAACCACGGCTACATCACAGCTTCTTATTCAAAATATTCGGTAGTTTTTTAAATAGCGGGTTAAAAATTGCACCGAAAACGTATTTAAAGGTAAGTGAATAATAATAGCTCAAACTTTTCTGTGACCGTAGTAGTGCTGTGCGTTCTGTTTAACCCTTTAAGATGACGTGCTGACTGACTGACAGGTGCGTGATGCGTGAGGCCAGCAAACACGGCTTTGCTTTCGGTTATGATGAACACAGTTTCCATAATTATACTTTATTTAAGGATAAAGGTCTGTGGCTCTGCATATAATGACTTTATCTTGCTGGAGTTAATAGTCGTTTCACTTTACTTCAGGACACATTGATGCCGCGGTCGGCTCCGCAAGTCTATCGGAGACATTCAGAAATATTCCTAGCAAATCTAATAAATGTTGGAGACATACTCGCTACATAAATGCACTAAATCACACTTCAGTCGCGTTTATTTGAGGGGGCGCAAGTAAATCTGCACTTGAGCAGCGTATAATTGAGGGAGCGCAAGAAAATCTGCACTTCAACTGCGTTTATTTGAGGGGGCGCAAGTAAATCTGCACTTGAGCAGCGTATAATTGAGGGAGCGCAAGAAAATCTGCACTTCAACTGCGTTTATTTGAGGGGGCGCAAGTAAATCTGCACTTGAGCAGCGTATATTTGAGGGCGTACAAGAAAATCTGTACCTGAGCAGCGTATATTTGAGGGCGTACAAGAAAATCTGTACCTGAGCAGCGTATATTTGAGGGCGTACAAGAAAATCTGTACCTGAGCAGCGTATATTTGAGGGCGTACAAGAAAATCTGTACCTGAGCAGCGTATATTTGAGGGCGTACAAGAAAATCTGTACCTGAGCAGCGTATATTTGAGGGCGTACAAGAAAATCTGTACCTGAGCAGCGTATATTTGAGGGCGTACAAGAAAATCTGTACCTGAGCAGCGTATATTTGAGGGCGCGCAAAAAGTTTTGTGAACGAATAGAGGAAACCGGCGCTCAAGCAGAGATTGACATGCTCGTAAGCTATTACATGAACGCGATCTCGACTTAATACTGCGCCCATGACATTTGTCAATGAAATAACGCCACATGTAGTGGTAGATCTGTGTAAAATGGCTAACAGAGTCTGCCACCATAGCTGGAAAAAATCCTAGAGGAAACACTGCATGCAGTACATTGGCCTTCCCAAAATTCCCTGCATGACAATTCAATTTCGATGTTTTTTTTTTGTTTTTTTTTTGACATTTTTAAAGTCTCCTTTTTTTCCTCATCAGTACCACATAAAGAACCATTTTACAGTGCAAAGAAGCTGGGGCTGCAAAAAACCATTTAGGGCCTTATATGAGTTGAAAAGATTCCATGGCGGTTAATGGTTCTTCAAAGAACCATCTACAGAATTTGGGAACCATCTACAGAACCATTGGGACAGAATTTGGGACAGAGTTGTCCAAAGAACCCTTTAAGCAGCTTTATTTTTAAGAGCGTATGTACATTAGAGTTTTAGGTTACATCTAAATTCAAGAGTTCACATTTAGCTGATGATTGATTAAAAAGCGTTTTGGCATGTTATGCCGCAAGACAGTGCTAAGCTCATAAGATCCTCGAGCCCAGGGCTCCCTCCCGTTTGCAGGTCGAGAGAGGAGTTTAAGCTCAGGTAGTTCTCATGAACTCCCCTGCTGTTTTGAGATAATGAACAATTAGGGATTGTTATAAAAAGATATCTACATACTAGGAGCACATCTATGGTGCCGATTTGGATTAGTCAATTAACTTAAATTGCATGTTTTTGGATGGTGGGAGAAAACCAGGGGACCCAAGGAAAACTCACGTGAGCACGAGGGGAACATGTTAACTCCGCACAGAAAAGATGACTGGCCTGGTAAGGGTAGAACCAGTGATCCTCTTGCTGTGAGGCAACAGTGCTAACCACTGGGCCGCCATGCCGCCCATCTAGGAAAGGAGGAGTAGGGGTGGAAGGGGGGATTCTTCAAGACGAAGATGGCTGTGATATAGAACTTAGGGGATTTATGGTGACTTAAGAATAGTCTGATTGGTCAATCATGAATTGGCCAGGACCAGCTGTGATCAATCATAAGCATGTGATCCTCTCGAAATTAGTTTATAAATAAACTTCACTTAGACAAATAATGTTTACTTCATTACTTTATTGGCATGTGTGTTGGAAATATGAGAACCCAGTCCAGGAGACCCGCTTCAAGCAGAATTCTTTGTGTTGGTTGTTCTGCAGTCAAACAGCATCTTTAAGAAATCTACACGACTAACCGAAGTCTAAAACAAGTCTAATTTGGGACAGAGTTGCCCTGTCTATTATAATGTTTTTAGGAGAGGCTGTGACTAAAGGTGGAGATGGCTAACAATGCATGCAAACGAAGTAGATAGGTGAGCCACTGACCACACAAGTTGATCAACAAACGAGTTTCTTTGGTCTGAATGCATCCACAAAGACTAAGACACAGTCGTTGGGACCCTGCCCATAACATGTGGACCCTGCCCATCACATCTGCACCACTTTGGCAAAGCCAGTGCTGAAACAAGAGGTTTTAGTGTCTCTCATACCCTAGTTATATATAGATTAGGGCGATGTGGTGGCGCAGTAGGTAGTGCTGTCGCCTCACAACAAGAAGGTCGCTGGTTTGAGCCTCGGCTGGGTCAGTTGGCATTTCTGTGTGGAGTTTTTGCATGTTCTCCCCATGTCGGCCTGGGTTTCCTCCGGGTGCTCTGGTTTCCCCCACAAGTTCAAAGACATGTGGTACAGGTGAATTAGGTAAGCTAAAAATGTCTAGTGTATGAGTGTGAATGAGAGTGTATGGGTGTTTCCCAGTGATGGGTTGCAGCTGGACATCCGCGGCGTAAAACATATGCTGGATAAGTTGGCGGTTCATTCTGCTGTGGCGACCCCAGATTAATAAAGTGACTAAGCCAAAAAGAAAATGAATGAATGAATATATATAGATTATTGTTCTTGATCACAGGTGTCAAACTCAGTTCCAAAAGGGCCGCAGCTCTGCACAGTTTAGTTCCAACCCTAATTAAACACACCTGATCAAACTAATTGAGTCCTTCGGGCTTGTTTGAAACCTACAGGTAAGTGTGTTGGAGCAGGGTTGGAACTAAACTGTGCAGGGCTTCGGCCCTCCAGGAATTGAGTTTGACACCCCTGTTCTAGATATAAATGTATATTTCCATATTTGACCATGATGTTTTTGTGTTGTGTGAATGGCACAGAGCCTCTTCTATATAATCAGTGTCTTTCTACTTGTTTGATATGAGCTTTAGTTTATTACATGGCTCATGTCATCACCACATGCATATAATTGTGGTTTTGTCAAAAGTGCAATGTGTAGATGTTAATACTTCAAAACACGGTAACACTTTATTTTGATGGTCCATCTGAGTATTAGCACACTGTCTGCTTAATATCCACTGATACTGCTCCTTGAACAGACATTTAACTCAGGTGTTCTCAACTGTTGATGGGACCCACATTTTTACATGGTCATCAAGCCGTGACCCAAATTTTTAGGAACTATAATACAATTTTAGGAATTATAATTAGTTGTTATTTATTTGTTAACATACACAAGTAGTGACAGATAAATCATAAGACATTCACAGAGACTTACAAATAAACAATATTTTATTGCTGTCATTTAAAAAAAAAGATCAAATTATAGAAATATTACAAAGTAAAAACGACAAATACTGTAAACAGTGGCTAGGGTAAGGAAATGTTCAGTTACCTTGAACTAAACTGAACTGCTAATAAAACATGTCTGGTTTCTAAATGCCGTTTTAATTTAGGTTACATGCTCTCTTATGAGAGCACCTCACTACATATGACACTGAGGCTTTAAGTCTTTTTTGTCATCAATATATGTAAATCCATACTTTACATATTCGGGATCGTACTTGCGCTTCGACAGATTTGTTGCTATAATTAAATTAAATTTCACAAGTCAAACGGTAGGGTTGTCGCGCACATTTTGCTTATACCGGACTTTTATTTTGAAATAAGTTAAAAAAAATTAAACTTTTGTTGTTGTTTTTTTTGACCACACAGTCCGCGACCCACTGAAAATGTTCCTGTGACCCACTTTTGGGTCGCGACCCACCAGTTGAGAAACACTGATTTAACTGACTATAAAAAACTTTGCAGGTACATGTCAACTTACACTAACACTAACCCCAACCTAACAGTCTACTTATAATCTAATGAGAATTAGTTGGCGTGTAGATGCAATGTAGCTTAAATTCAACAAACAGACCATTATAATAAAGTGTGACCAAAACACTGATGTACAACACTATAAATAATGTAATGTGGTATATTAGCATAAAACACTTACATTACTTTTAAGTCTTCAACACTATTATTCATGGCATTTTTTTTTTTTACCATAGCTTTTACAGATTTTCTTTACAGCGTGTCTTTTAAAACTGCAGTGCTGCATGTGCTTATCTGAGTCTTAAACGTTCTTTCTGCTGCTCCTCCAGAATCTTCCAGAAGGAGTGAAGAAGATCTCGGAGTTCTTCAGTCTTCCTCTGACAGATGAGCAGGTCAGCAGCATCGCTGGACAGAGCACCTTCAGCGCTATGGTGGAGAACTCGCAGAAATCCCACGGCAACTTTGGCAGCATTTTTTTCAGAAAAGGTAAAAGATCCCTTCATGATGTAAACGTTACGCACAAGCTGTCAATCCCTCCAGCTGTCAATCACTCCAGCTGTCAATCACTCCAGCTGTCAATCATTCAAGCTGTCAATCACTCCAGCTGTCAATCAATGACACTGTCAATCACTGACACTGTCAATCACTCCAGCTGTCAATCACTCCAGCTGTCAATAACTTAAGCTGACAATCACTCCAGCTATCAATCATAGGGACTATCAATCACTCAAGCTGTCAATCACTGCAGCTGTCAATCACTGACATTGTCAATCACTCTAGCTGTCAATCACTCCAGCTGTCAATCACTCAAGCTGTCAATCACTCCAGCTGTCAATCACTCCAGCTGTCAATTACTCCAGCTGTTAATCACTCCAGCTGTCAATCACTCCAGCTGTCAATCATAGGAACTATCAATCACTCAAGCTGTCAATCACTGCAGCTGTCAATCACTGACATTGTCAATTACTCTATTTGTCAATCACTCCAGCTGTCAATTACTCCAGCTGTCAATCAATGACACTGTCAATCACTGACACTTTCAATCACTCCAGCTGTCAATCACTCAAGCTGTCAATCACTCCAGCTGTCAATCACTGACACTGTCAATCACTCAAGCTGTCAATCACTGCAACTGCCAATCACTCCAGCTGTCAATCACTGACACTGCTATTCACTCAAGCTGTCAATCACTCCAGCTGTCAATCACTGACACTGTCAACCACTCAAGCTGTCAATCACTGACACTGTCAACCACTCAAGCTGTCAATCACTCCAGCTGTCAATCACTGACACCGTCAACCACTCAAGCTGTCAATCACTCCAGCTGTCAATCACTGACACTGTTAATCACTCAAGCTGTCAATCACTCCAGCTGTCAATCAATCAATCAATCAAACAACCAATCACTTATTTTCATCTTGTTTGCATGGCGTCACTTAAGATAAAAGGATTTCTTTTGTGATTTAGTCATATATGTTTTGTGTTTTGTCTTGAACAGGCGAGGTGGGCGACTGGAAGAATCATTTCTCTGAGGCTCAGAGTAAACAGATGGATGAGCTCTACCACAGCAAACTAGCTGGAACTAAACTGGCAGCCCGAATGAATTATGACCTTTACTGCCAATAAACTTGAAGACACAACATGAGCTGACAGACGAAGACAATGTTTTACAGGATTTCACCAGTGCAGCTGTTCATGAACGTCTTTGATACTCTTCATGTACATTCCATTGCTTACAATAAGCACAGACTCACTGTCATTAAACCTCATGGTGTGTGTTTGCTAACATTTATTAAAATGAAATGTCAACACTATTTAGGTCTCTGTTATCAATTGCAAATATTCAACACTACTCTGCACACTAGTCACAACCAAAATCCACAGGAAGTGAGCAGAATGATTGAATTGGATCTAATGGCTTATGGACAGCTGGGGAAATGATGCTAAATGTCCATAATGAATTGCAACCAGCCATATAATGATGTAGAGCTAAGACAGCTAAATAAACATCATCAGCATTTTTACAAGAGAGTAAAACTAAGTCCAGTCAACCTTATTCATCTGGCACCCAGTAGAAACTCATCAAAACAGATGAATGTACACGTGTGAATAAAAAATTAGCACAAGTACACAAGATTAAGAGTTAGTTTGCTTATTTATTTCCATTTTAAGTGTTTTTTAAAAAAAGGTAAAGCGGAAAAAAACTAACATTTAAAAAAATTAACAAAAATAATCCAGTTAGATATTAAATTTAGAAATATCATTAGACATTCCCTATAGGATTTTGTAAGTCCAGTAGATTTTGATTAAAAACAGACAAGATTTGTGTGTATTTTCACAGCCAAACAGCAAAAAAAAGTCATGTTTCGCCACAAATCTATTATCATTTATTTTTTCATATTTTATTAATAATTATAATTGGCTCAATTTAATTAAATTCATATTTATTTGTTTGTTTTTGTGCTTTATCATATTTTAACCTAATTTTTATTGTATTGTATCATTTTTGTTGTTTCTATTTACTTTGTCAAATAAGTTTTATTGAAGACACAAATTCAGAAAGACAATGATTCAGTTTTACATACTTTGTCCACATATGACATAGGCAAAGCAAAGAAAAAGAAAATAAATAATTAACAGTGTTAGAAGTGCTAAAATGATTTGCCATCCCACAATCAAGAAGCATATTTATTCTTATTGCAAACTATTTAATATAGTGTATATTATATTATATTATATTATATTATATTATGTTTTAATATTTATTTATTTTTATTTTTTTATTAATGATCATAAATAAACTTCTTCTATTTAACAAAATAGATGAAAACTTTAACAATTTAACTTTATTACATTTTTAACCTAGTTGTTTTAATTGTATTAGTTAATTAATTTATTTATTTAGTTTTTCCCTATTTTTAATTTACTTCGCTTTTTTTATTCCCTTTCATTTTTTTTTCGAAAAAAGCACCACAAGATAAAGGAAAACATCTCTATATTATATTAAATAGTTTAATATAATATAATATAATATAATATAATATAATATAATATAATATAATATAATATAATATAATATTTTGCATCATTAATAATTATATTGGATCAATTATGTTTATTCATTTGTTTGTTTTAATGTCTCTATCATATTTACATAATTTTTAATGTATTAATTTAAATTAATTATTTATAATTTGTTAAATTTATTTGTATCTATATAATATTAAATAACACAATAAAAATAATAAAATATAATATAAGATAAGATAATAATAAAATATAATATTTTTGCATCATTAATAATTATTAACATAAAATAAAATAAAATATTTTTGCATCATTAATAATTATATTGGATCAATTACATTTATTAATTTATATTTATTTGTTTGTTTTATTATCTCTATCATATTTTACCTCATTTTTAATGTATTAATTTAAATTAATTATTTATAATTTGTATACATTTATTTATCTATACTATATTGAATACAATACAATAAAATATAATATAACACAATATAATATAAAATAATACAATATAATAAATAAATATAATATAATACAATACAATACCATATAATACAATAAAATTAAATATAATATAATATAATATACAATAAAAATAATATAATATAATAATATAATATAATAAAAATATAATATAATAATAATATAATATGATATAATATAATATAATATAATATACAATATAATATAATACAAAATACAATATAATACAATATAATGTAATATAATATAATATAATATAATATAATATAATATAATATAATATAATATAATATAATATAATATAATATTATATAATATAATATAATATAATATAATTTGCAACAAAAATAAATATGCATCTACACTGTGTGACAGCAAATCATTTCAGCACTTCTACTATACTTGTAACACATATGTAGACCAATTTGTCTGTTAGAACAGTATAAATAGCATACTATCCAGAACATACAGCAGTGCCAGGAGTATCCCATCATTCCTAATGAAGTCTAATTACAGTCATGTAGATATGAACAGCAGATGACCTCTATGAACAGCAGATCCTGGAAACACTACAGAGTTTTTCTTGTCAAAACAAGACGATCAGTGAGGAAATGCAGAAAAGTAGATTGACATCCGAGAGACATCGTTTAAACTAATGCAATCTCATTTCAGACTAATGCGCCAAAAACAGGACACATTATAATATAAATATACGATAAATAAACAGCACTGTGGTCCATTTAAGAGCCATATTAAAGCTGGAGGCTACAAAGTCTACAATCTATGACTGACCTCAGTGCTTTTATAACGGCAGTAAAGTTTGACTGTGAAATAGTTGCTGACAGATATGAAGCAGATGTGTTTTACAGCTATTGGGGCAAACTGGGATTGATAAACACCGATATATGAACGAGACATCACCAGTCATTATTGTAACTGGACTGTCTTGCATCATATCCTGATAGAAAAGCCATTACACATTAACAAGCACAGACTTTATAAACACTTTTCAACCGGAAACACTGGCAAGATTTTAACTCACAGTATATTTACCAAATGTTAATGTAAGAAATGAATCCAAAACTAAAACATTATACTGAATACAAATCTATTAAAACTAGCTAATTCAGCAGGTTGGTGGCTATAATTGTATAAATAATGGTGTTGCAGTGCTTACTGCAGTAAACAAAGCAGCGTGATGTAAAGCGTGACAAAGTAGCGCTTCACTTTTTCCACATTTTTTTAATGTTTTTCTTATTTTAAAATGGATTAAATTCATTTATTTCCTCAATTCTTCACACAATCCCCCATAATGACAATGTGAAAAAAGAGCTTTTGAATTTGTTGCATATTTATAACAAATAAAAAAAGTTGAAAAATCACATCAGGGCTCAACAACAAGGACTGCCCAGGGCTTGCGTGAGAGAAGTTTGGGACAGTAGACAGGATCATTACTGGCCCAATTGGGACAGTACTGCCTTGACACTAACATTTAATTTGTCTGCTATTTGTCAATTGCGTGCATTTTAAGTTTGTGCTTTTAAGTCTTTAAACAATACCTTGTCTGTGATGTCGTAAACACCATATTGCTTTCCGGTTCCTCTTATCTGATTTGATGTTTTGAGCATGCAACTTTTTTCCATAACCTGGTAACAGTACAGAGAAGAAACAGCAACATGGCGGCAACATCAAAATATAAGGCTAAAAGAAAATGTCTGTTTCTAATGTCTTGGAGGCAGACATTTACCTGTGAACAGCGCTACAAAAAAAATGAAGTGATGTTTTACATAGTTTGCCATCAGTTTGACAAGTCAGCCCACCTTTTGTTAAATAATTTCGAACTGCAATAAAATACCTCCACATTTTCCATACTCTTTTTGTTTGCATAACACTTTAATTGGGACAGACGAGTCTTCGCTGAGGCCATCTTCCAGCCTCCACCGCGGTGACTGAAGCTCTGCACAAGACTTTTGGCCAGCGGAGAAATTAAAATGGTCGTGCCCAACTGAGTCTGGTTCTCTTAAGGTTTTTTTTCTTCACTCCTATCAGGTGAAGTTTTTTTCCCTCTCCGCTGTCGCCACTGGCTCGCATGGTTCAGGATTGGTAGAGTTACGCATCGATGAATTTGCTCTTCAGTGTTTGAACTCTCAGTAATGATTAAATCACACTGAACTGAGCTAAACTGAACTGAACTTAAACACTAAAAACTGAACTACACTGATCCAGTTACTATGACCATTTATGTGAAGCTGCTTTGACACAATCTACATTGTAAAAGCGCTATACAAATAAAGCTGAATTGAATTAAATTGAATTTAATTATTTTTTTAAGTATTAAAATTGTAGATTCACAGACTTTATTTGTGACACATTATTTAAAATATGCGTGGGGCAAGTGAAAATTTTGGCAGGGCAAGTAAAAATCTGAACCACTGGCCCGATCAGACCAGTACAAAAAATCCTTAGCGTTAAACCCTGCACATGTAAATTTTTTGAACTTCCTCCAACCTTTAAGCAATGGCTTATGGAACTCCTGCGCCATCTGACCTTAGAAAAAATACGATATACTGTAGGAGGCCGTACTGATATGTTTTTTTTTTTCATCTGGCAACCTGTTCTAGATCACATAAAGAAGATGGACCCCTCAGTTATGTTAGAGGAGTAGAACCTTTCCTTGTTTTCTTTTTTTATTATTATTTATTTTATTTTTTCTATTTTTTTTTTCTTTTCTTAACTTATGAGAGAAAACTATGTTTAACTCAGCATTATAATTTATATGTATTTTATCTTAATATTATTTATATATTTTTATAGAACCTAAATGTATATGTGTGCAACAGGTTTTGTTTGTTGTGTAAAAAAAAAAAACAATTTGTAGTGTATGTTTCATATATAATAATCATTCGTTCATTCATTTTCTTGTCGGCTTAGTCCCTTTATTAATCCGGGGTCACCACAGCAGAATGAACCGCCAACTTATCCAGCAAGTTTTTATGCAGCGGATGCCCTTCCAGCCGCAACCCATCTCTGGGAAACATCCACACACACATTCATTCACACACACTCATACACTACGGACAATTTAGCCTACCCAATTCACCTGTAACGCATGTCTTTGGACCGTGAGGGAAACCTGAGGAAACCCACGCGAAGGCAGGGAGAACATGCAAACTCCACACAGAAACGCCAACTGAGCCGAGGCTCGAACCAGCGACCTTCTTGCTGTGAGGCGACAACACTACCTACTGCGCCACTGCCTCGCCCTATATCTAATATGGTCAATAAAAATACTTTGAAAAAAAAAAAAAAAAAAAAGAATATCGTTCAGAATTGTTTTTTATTATCAATTATTTTTTTATATTATCATTATTAAATAATATTAGTATTTTATTTTACTTTATTTTTACTTTTATTTTATTTTTTCTGCAAAAAAACAAACTTCCATAAATAAAATCAAGGTGAGTTTCTCTTTCACAGTAAGTGAAAATAAAACTATAAGAACAATTCATAATTCAATAACATTATTTTAATTTGATTAATTAATGATTAAAAAACATTTCTGATTATCATCAATGTTGAAAGCTTCTTTCTATATTTTTTGTGGAAACTGTGACGTGATTGTTGGAGCAGTTAAAAAAAAATATAGAAATATTTTGTACCACTCTAAAAAAATACTGGGTTGTTTTAACACAATATTTGGTAAAAAACTGACAAACTAAACATTGAGTTGTGACATTTAATTTTAAATTACACTTTGTTTAATGCAACGGTTGGATTTGTCCATATTTGACCCAATGTTAAAGGTTTAAAACCTCCAGCATATTTTAGAGTGCAAATCTGGTTAATTAAATGAAAATTGAATAAGTTTAATGCTGAATCATGAAAGCATTTAACTATTAAAACATCTTTTTAGGGCGGCACAGTGGCCTCACAGCAAGAAGGTCGCTGGTTTGAGTCCCGGCTGGGTGAGTTGCTGTTTCTGTGTGGAGTTTGCATGTTCCCCCCTGTGTTGGCGTGGATGCTTCCCAATACAGGTTTGAAGCTGAAAGAGCATCCACTGTGTAAAACTTTTCCTGGTATAGTTGGCGGTTCATTCCACTGTGGCGACCCCTGATGACTAAAGAGACTAAGCTGAAGGAAAACGAATGCGTGAACATCTTTTTAATGATATAGACAATAAAAGGATGACGAGAAACCTGCTTCACTGATTATATCCTGATTCATCAGTGATGAAAACATTCACCACGTCATGCTGAACACTTTTCAGCTGCTCACACACAAACAACAATGGCTGCATTACGGGAAAACCAATCCAGACCAAACGCCTCATCCAGATGTCATTTGTCAAACTGCTGCCATTTATTCTACTATAAGACAAAGCATGAGTTCAAATGTCACAAGCTGCCCTTTTCGCAGAATCTGAATCGAATCGCTCGCTGTCTATCTGAAGGTCTGTAGCCTATACATCATTTGTCATAGGGTTTGCTATAAAAGGAAGGGGAATCTAAACATGACAAATCACTAAAGCCTTTAGGAATGCAGCTAAAGACGCCTGAAAACACCTAAACAAGCTTATCTTTTGCATTCATTACATGTGCATTTGATTATACAAGTTCAATATCCATCTTTTGCCTCATAATCACGCTAATGCAAATGTCAGACAGGGTATAAATACATTATTTTTTTGCCTAAATGCAATATAATGGTCATTTTACAGAACAAAGGATGGATGAATCCATTTAGAGTCATAATCTTAAATCATATGCAAATAGGCTTTGATTTCAGAACTGTTGCACATACAAATAGGCATTCTTCAATGGTTATTGTTGATTTATTTATGTTAAACTGCAGGGCTGCTTAATACTTAATTCTGGTTGAGGAGCATTCTAAGGTGTGCAGTTATTTACAATTAAACCCACAGCTAAAGTAGTTCCGGCATGTTTTGTGTGCATCATAGCTCCATCTCACTATGCTGAATTCATTTCACAGAAATTAGTTAAAAAAAAAAAAATCACATCAGAACACAACAGAAGGCTTTGAAGGAGATGTGGAAGAAACTAGTGCTACACACAGAAGAAGTTTGAGGACAAAAACCTGACCAATAAAGAATCAAATACAGTATCTGAACAGTTAGGCTTAGACCAGGAGAGCTGTATAGAGTTCAGGGTTGGGCGATGTTGACCAATTTGGCATCGTATGATGGACAGTGGAATCGTTGTCGTAGGATTGGCCAATCCAGATGGCGAGGAACTCAGTCATGAAGAAATTCTCGCTGTAATTGATGGATACAAATAACAGAAAACACAAAGCAAAAACAATGCGACATTTGGGAGTAAAATAATGCTGTCAGTAGAGGGAAATCATTCTTCATTATCATCGCGAGCTCCTCAAAGTAAACTGATCTCGCCATCATCTCTTTTCTACCGTTATATGGGCTGTCGTAAATATTTAGTCGGCACATATCGTTACGTTTAAAGTTCAGTGGTGCGACACAGAAATATTTAGTAGTGCGTAAGTTGTAACTAAGGGTGCTTTCGTTTCGGAACCTGTCTCATTTGCCCAGTTAGCGCAGTTCATTTGACATATGTGAAACCACCAATCACGCTCGGATCTGCACCAAAACAATCGTTCCGAGATCGCTGAAATGACGTGGTCTCGGCTCGATTGAAACGAACTCTGGAGTGAATCGATTGTAGTTAGAAAGCGATAAGATCCGAGCCCGGTTAGATCACAGAGAATTATGGATATGTAATATTTGAAGAGAGAATTATGAGAAGGGCGGGAGGTCATTCTAGACAACCCAAGTCTTCTGGAAGTTTCATGAGTTTCCCGCAAATGCACAGAGACTCCCGGTTGCCTGCAAACGAGTGATCATCTTTCGGAAATCACGCTTCTCCCTCCCGGTCCTCAAATACGTCGCCCACCCTTCTCACCCCTCCCCACCACATCCGTCCTCGCTCTTCAGACACGTCACGCTCACCCTGTCAAACACCACCAAACCACTACCGTCCCCCTGACAGCTGAGCAGGACTCTGCAAAATAAACCGTGAAACTGACCAATGTGAGGAGAGTTTATTTGCAAGTGACTTGTTTTAGCTCTTTTGGTCTGTTTATAAACTTTGCCGTGTGAAAGCGAACCGCTCCAAGAACACAGAGCAACACTGTAACAATTTGAATCCCTGTTTCGGAACAACTGAATCGATTCCCAGGTGTGAAAGCACCCTTAGGGCCTGCTCACACTTTGCCATCCGTACCGTGCCCAGGCCAGTTTCCCGGATCGTTTGAGAAGTGTGAGTGGGCTGAAACACGGTTCACTTGGAGGGCCCTGGCCCGGTTGGAAGAGGTGTGCCTGAGCGCGGTTCACTTGGGCTTTGGCGCGGTACGCTTGTGTGTGAGTGCAAAACGCGCCAAAGCCCGAAACTGAAAGCGAGACGTGACTTTTAAGGGGCTGTTTCATATGGATTTATTAATCATTCTTACTGTTCAGTGAACGCAAACTGCCGTAGTTTATTAAAGACGCAAACCCCTCACTGCACGACAGCTGCGCACCTTTAGCAAACCTAATCATTCCTGCAGCAAAAGGGCTTTACGATTGTTTATGTGCGGCAAAAGTGGCAGATCTGTATGGTAAAATATCTGACTACGTGTCACCGCATCCCTAAGGACTGTTTGGCGAAATATTTGACTGCATGACACTGCATATCAAACGACTGAAATGATATAACTAGAGAAATCTCCAATGTGCTGAGCCAGAGCGCTCACTGAACAGCGCAGCATCGATGACGTAAGCGTGCCCAGGCCCGATTAGTATGAGTGCGGGCCGTCGGGGGAGACGGGAGGGGGGGGGGGGGGACAAGCGTGCTTTGGCCCGGTTCGAGGCAACTGTACATAGTGTGAGTACAGCCTTAGTGTCCCTATAGGTCAACTAGGCAACGTTTTAACTTATGCACTGCTGGTGCAACCGGCTCCACATTATAAGCAGAATAATTCACTTCCGTTTATTGAATTATTAGAAAAGAACGCACACTACCTCATGCATGCATTTATTTCGAATAACTCCAGGCCTTGTCGTCAATTATTCCTTAAGTTTTACTAGTAGTTCTTTAGATGTCAGGGCTCAACAATAAGGACTGCCCGATGGCCCGGGGCCAGTGTGAGAGATGCTCGGGACAGTAGACAGAATCGTTACTGGCCCAATAGGGTCCCTAAATTTCAAATTGCCAGCTACTATGTCATTTGCGTGCAAATACAGTCTAAGAATCGAGAAACTATTTGTGCTTTTAAGTCTCTGAATGCTACCTTTTCTGTGAAGTCGTAAACACCATATTGCTTTTTATTTCCTCTTATCTGATTGGATGTTGTGAGCACGATATTTTTTCCATAACCTGGTAAAAACCAGTACAGCAAAGAGACGGAAACATGACGGCAACATCAAACTATGAGGCTAACAGAAAACGTCTGTTTACATGCGTACAACACGACGAATTAAATGATGTTTTGCATACCGTCATATTGCATTCCATCACTTTTAAGTCAGTCACCTTTTGTTTTGCAATAAAATACCTGCACATTTCCCATACTGCTAAATATTTTATTATTTCTAAAATATTTAAATTCTAGATTCAGACATTATTTTGACACATTGTTTAAAATATGTGGCTAAGAAATAGCAATTCACCTTTTTTTTTTTTTTTTGGCAGGGCAAGTAAAAATCTGAACCACTGGTCCAATTGAGCCAGTAGAAATAATCCTTAACGTTGAACCCTGGATGTGTACATTAATTTCTAAAAAAGAAAAAACATACACGCAAAAGTTTTTACGCAAAAGAAAAAAAGTTTTGTCTCCTATTTAGGAAAAGATGAAAAGAACAAACCCTCGAGATAAAGAGCAACATGTTTGCTTGCATAAAAACCGAGGAAACAAAAACTTCTCTCATTAAAGGTCATCATTAGGACATTCTTAATCAGCGGCTAATTTCCATCTCTGGTTTTACAATAACTGTCATCCAGATATCTGGTTTGACTGTCCCTCAAATGCAGCCGCAGGAAATGAAGTCCTTGGGGGGTCATTACAAAATCACAGACCACCATTACTGCAGGAACAGCTCTGCTTACTGCTGACATGCGGATGAAGACATGCTGAATGAACACAGATGACGGACACCTTGGCAACCACACAAAACACCTATAGCTACCCCATATTAACATACTAAACACTTGGAACACCATAACAGCACATTAAAAACACTTGGAAGACGATAGCAGCACATTAAAAACACTTGGAACACCATGACAGCACATTAAAAACACTTGGAACACCATAAGAGCACATTAAAACACTTGGAACACTATAGATGCATATTAAAAACACTTGGAACATCATGACAGCACATTAAAACACTTGGAACACTATAGATGCATATCAAAAACACTTGGAACACCATGACAGCACATCAAAAACACTTGGAACACCATGACAGCACATCAAAAACACTTGGAACACCATGACAGCACATCAAAAACACTTGGAACACCATGACAGCACATCAAAAACACTTGGAACACCATGACAGCACATTAAAAACACTTGGAACACCATGACAGCACATTAAAAACACTTGAAACACCATGACAGCACATTAAAAACACTTGGAACACTATAGATGCATATTAAAAACACTTGGAACACTGACAGCAGACTAAACACACTTGGAACACCATAGAAGCACATTAAAACACTTGGAAGACGATAGCAGCACATTAAAAAAAACTTGCTTGGAACACCATAACAGCACACTAAAACACTTGGACGGCCATAGCAACACATTAAAAAAACTTGCTTGGAACACCATAACAGCACACTAAAACACTTGGACGGCCATAGCAACACATTAAAAAAACTTGCTTGGAACACCATAACAGCACACTAAAACACTTGGACGGCCATAGCAACACATTAAAAAAACTTGCTTGGAACACCATAACAGCACACTAAAACACTTGGACGGCATTAGCAACACATTAAAAAAACTTAGAAGACCATATATAGCAAACACTTGGAATGTCATATCCACTCACTAAAAACATTTAAAACACCATGACAGCACACTAAAACACTTGGAACACCATATCAACACACTAAAACGATTGGAACACCATAACAAACACTTGGAACACCATAGCAGCACACGAAAAACACTTGGAAAAGCAAAGCAAACACTTGGAAAACCATAGCTATTAGCTACCCATTAAAACACTTGGAACAGAAAAGCAGCACACTAAAACACTTGGAACACCACAACAACTCACTAAAAATACTTGGAACACCACAGCAACACACATAAACACTTGGAACAGAATAGCAGCACACTAAAACACTTGGCACACCATAACAAACACTTGGAACACCATAGCAACACACTACAAATACTTGGAAAACCACAGCAACACACATAAACACTTGGAACAGAATAGCAGCTCACTAAAACACTTGGAACACCCCAACAACCTACTTAAACACTTGGAACAGCAAAGCAAACACATGGAACACCAGAGCAACCCACTACAAACACTTGGAACATGAACCAGCACACAAATCAATGGAAACATTTACAAAAGTTTTCTTTTACAGAACCATGCATATTTTTGGTTGTATATGTTCTTAGTAAGCTCCAGACCTGAGCTGACCTCGCACTGTACACTGACCTGAATACAGTGTGGGTGGACAAATATTAGATTAGAAGACCTGCAGAATTCTGTAATACAATTGGCCGATGCCTCTGTAATGACCCTCATACAACTTACATCACGTCATACTTTTCACAATCTAATGAAGATGCTGAATTACTAACAGAGACCGTCTCACCCTGAACCCTGAGATATGAACATCTGACTTGCAAAAAACATTCTTTAAGTGAGCAAATCCCACATACACACAAAGAAAGTCACTGTAAATCTACCAAGCGTCATTTAAGCATCATATCGAAAAATGAGTCAGCAATAACACGTCTTTCCGAGAAACCCAATTGAAGTATGACCGCCAGATCACTGCTTAGGTGTATCCCACCGGGACCGCTGTGACGCAGGACAGACGTTGAGGGATCTTCAGTAACGTGAATAATCAGGTGTATAAAAGCAAGCGGTCAGGAGAGAGACACGCAGACAGGCTGAACTGAGCTGAGGAAACTATTCTTCATCGTAACAGGTGTCAGCGGACAGAGATCGTATACCAACCACAGAAGTAGACTGTAAGTAAAGCTAATATTAAAACTTGTATACAAATGCTAACTTTTAAAAACATTTTTGCATCATTAAATATAAATATTATGTGTACTGTTGTGTGAGAAACTAGAGGGGATTTTTGTAATTATTTTAAAGAATTTGTTTCTCATTAAAATGGACTAAAAATGTGATAAAATATCTATTGAAATTTTATTTTCCCTTGTATTTTTATTTAATGGTAAATCTTAACTCAATTCATGTTTATTTCTGGCGATTTTACAATGTAGATTGTGTCAAAGCAGCTTAACAAAGAAGTTCAAGCACATTGAAAGTGTCAGTCCATTTAATATTGGAGATTAAAACAAAATAAGCTCATAGAGAAAATTACTGGATAGAATAGAAGTTTTATGCGTGCGTTTTTTACGCAACTATATTTAAATCAAGATTAACAGTGCCTCTTTTTCAAAGATACATTTTAATTGATCTAAAACAGGAGTCAGGAACCTTTTTCCTTTTTTTATGTGCTTATAGGAAAAACAGTGCACTGAAGAGGAAGGTGTGTATCCTATAATTAAAATTAAGGAAGAGTCTAAGTGTTTTCAAGCATCCAAACAATTACTGTGATGCACAAAATATTTGTGTTTATAATATAGAATATAGAGCTTTTTCAGTTTTTGATCCTACGCTGCTTGCTTTTATCCATCAACTCATCACATAGGCTGTACATCAGTGGTGCTCAACCCTGTTCCTGGAGATCGACCTTCCTGCAAAGTTCAGCTCCAACCCTGATCAAACACACCTGAACCGATTAATTAGGACCTGAACAGCACTTGATAATTACAGGCAGGTGTATTTGATATGGGTTGCAACTGAAATCTGCAGGGAGGTCGATCTTCAGGATCAGGGTTGGTCACACCTGCTGTACATTATCCTCTTTTAAATCATCACTTATTAAAACATGTTAATGTCACTTTACAATAAGTCTTGTTATTAACATGAACTAATAATTAACAATACTTGTGCATCATTTATTAATAATAGTTTACTTCAATTCATATCAACATTTATTAATGCATTATTAAAATATGAATGCATCCTGGTTGATGGGTTGGGAACCTTTTTTCAGCAAAGAGCCAATTCAGATTATTTTGGCAAATGCATTTTTATAAAGAGCCATTGGGGATTTATATGAAACATCACATGTTGAGCAAGTCCATATAATAAGAGAAGAACAATTTACAGAATGTCTTTCTTTTCGCCATCAACACTCATGTTATTTGAATTTACGTGTGCAGGTTATAATAGAAACGTAAGTTGCATGCCTTTGGTTGGTGTCGCGATTCAAGTTATTCCACATGCGTAATAGTTAAAAACGTCAGTTTATTCTTATTCATTTTGCTGTAAAAAATATACAATAAAAAGGTCATTTTAATTTTATTTTTAATAGGAAACTGATTTTTAGTGACAGGTTTTATTTTTTATTGAAGGGAGACAGCTGAAGAGCCACATATGTTTGGTCTAAGAGCCACATGCGGCTCCCGAGCCATAGGTTCCTTACCCCTAATCTAAAATCTTGACATTGTACAAAAAAAAAAACTGTCATATATAACAAAATATTAGTTTATAAATTATATTATTATTATTTTATATTTTATTATAGATTTTATATAGGCTTTTATATCAACGTTATTACTGGAATTAATGTATAATATTTGTAAATTATTTGTACATCATACATAATTAATTGATTTTTTTTTAGATAAATTCTGACTTTATAAAATGTTTTTTTTTTTTTACCACAAATACTACTTACACAATGCGTTTTGAGAAACTACATGGATATAAATGCATTTGTCTGAAAAAGCTATATTACCACAACTAGTTATAGTGTGCATGCAATTCATTTCCGTTGCATTTTATATTACTTTAACTAAAAATCCTGACAAATAAATAGCACAAATAGACTAAGAGGCTCAGGTGAAGTCAGAATTATTAGCACTCTTGTGAAATGATGTTTAACAGATTCGGGAATTTTTCACAGTATTTCCTATAATATTTTTGTCTTCTGGAGAAAGTCTTATTTGTTTTATTTCAGCTGGAATAAAAGTAGTGTTTAATTTTTTAAAATCAATTTTAGGTCAATATTATTAGCCCCCTTCAGCACATGTATTTCTATTGTCTACAGAATAAACTGTTATGTTTACAAATGTGCTGAAAAATTCTACTATCCCTTAAACAGAATTTTGGGAAAAATATACAAGGTGCTAAAAATTCAAGAGGGTTAACAATTCTGACTTCCGTTCCAAGTGCCAGTAATGCAAAAAACATTGAACGCACACATTGAAGGAAAGCATACGTCAGTGCGAGTATTGAGTCTAATTTTTCTGACCTGTTTTGAAGATCTGCTGAAGACATGAGTTCTCTGAGCAGCTGTCAGACGCTCCTGCTGGTGGCCGTCTGCAGTGTTTTCTGCTGCAGGACTCTTGCGTTGCCTGCCATCTCTGGATATCCTGACATCAGGTGAGACACAGATTACAATTATTAGTCTCTCTGTGCTTTAACCAAACTCAATTAATCAAACCCAATCCTTTAATCAAACTCAAATATTAATTTTATTGGTCACATACAGGGTCATGCACAATATGCTATGCAGTGCAATGCTTAAACTACCACACCTTAAAAATAATAACAACAATAACAAAAGTAAGAATTCGTTTCTGAGTCTCAAACTTTTTAGTGAGCATTAGTACGCAGTTTCCCTTTACCTTACCGTGTTCCACTCCTTTACTTTGTTATTTTGTTTGCTATTTTTGCGCTTGGGATTATCTGTATGCACCTGTCTTTCTGTTTCAGCCTTTAATTGCAAGATGATTGTGTTAATAAACTGCTATTTGATCCTCAACTTTGTTGAGCCGGCGTCCTTACATGACACTAACCATGTTTTTGTTGTGTAACGATAAGCAAATGTGTTATTTGTAAAAAATAAATAAATAAATAAATAAAATAAAATAAAAATTAGATAGACAACAGTTTTGTATTTTCTCAAGAAAATTGTTTTGGAGTTTATTAAACCGGCGTATCCTAAAAATATTTGTTAAACTATATTATAGTTTATGGTTATATTTACAGTGTTTTATGACAACAGCAATTATTTGTATTTGTTGTAAGTTAAAAGTGGGAGATTTGATGGAATATTTAGAGATTTCATGCATAAATTCATCTGTATAATTACATTAATAGCCTACACAACTACAGTAATTATCCTCTTAAACACATGAATTATTCTGTATAATTAGAGAAATAACCTGTATAACTGCAGTAATAATCCTTATAAATCACATTAATTATCTTTATAATTGCATTAATAAATTATATATTTACAGTAATAATTAGCAAAATGACTAATAATTGCAGAAATAAGTAGTAAAATGACAGTAATAACTTGTAATTATGAAACAAGAAACTACTGCTATTTTTTTTACAGATTATCTACATTTTTTTCTGTTTTTTTTGTTCTGTAGACTTTTGAAAAATTATATAGTTTTAAGGAGCTAATAATTTTGTCCTTAAATGGTTTTTAAAAATTAAATAATGCTTTTATTCTAGCCGAAATTAAACAAATAAGAAGAAAAAATATTATCTGAAATACTGTGAAAACTGCCTTGCTCTGTTAAACATCATTTATGAAATAGTAAAAATAAAAACTGTTAAAAATAGTAATTTTCTGGCTGCATGGGCGCCAGAAAATAACCGTTTTTTTCCATGTTTTCTTTTTTTTTTTTACAGAACCACACTAAATATTTGTAGAAAGACGGCAAAAATTAACCATATCAAAGTGAATCTTCGTCATCTGCATGTGTTTTTAAGGCCTGTGACTGACTGTGTGAGCATTTTATTTTAGTTGTGAATAAAGTCTAACAAAGATTAATTTTATTGAATAATTTATATGATAAGGACTACTGAATGCAGTGCTATTTTACATTTAATTATTCAACTTCTGTTACTCTCTCCAGAAAACCATAAAGCATGCTTTATTTCACTGTGATATTTGCTGCATTGTGTTTATTTATGACTGTAGTTGATTTATCATATGTACAGTTGAAGTTAACATTATTCCCCTTACTTTGAATTTATTTATTTTTTTATTATTTCCCAAATTATGTTTGACAGAGCAAGGACATTTTCACAGTATTTCAGATAATATTTTTCTTCTTATTTGTTTTATTTCGGCTAGAATAACAGCAGTTTTTAATTTTTTAAACACCATTTTAAAGTCAATATTATTAGCCCCTTTAAGCTATATATTTTTTTTGATACAGAACAAACCACTGTTATACAATAACTTGCCTAATTACCCTAACCTGCCTAGTTAAGCTAATTAACTTTAAATGTCACTAAGCTGTATGGAAGTAGGGTTGTAACAATATACCGGTATGACGGTTTACCACGATTTGAACGTGCACGATTATCATACCATGAACAATTGCATATCAACGGTTTTAACCCTTAAAGACCGAGACAGCCGCCCGCGGCTAAAAATAAGTATTGCTCTTAAATGTTTAATAACTTTTGATCCGCTGATCCGATTCATACAATTCAAAGATTAGCATAAAGAAGAGAATCTCAGCTTTCCAGTGCTGTATCACATAACATTCGCGGACTTTCAGAGGCTCCGGAATCAGTGCGGTTACGTCATCAACATTTGACAACGCTGATTTGACAAAGAATGGCTCGTCACTGTGTCTCCGGACAAATCAGACATGATACATTGATGCATTGTCCCTCCTCCATGCCCAGATTGGTTCAAACTCGCTATATCACAACCAATAAGCATAGGTTTCACTTTTGTTTGTGGACCAAGCTTTTTGAACAACACAGAATGAGAGATAGGCATGCATTTATGCGCGGCTAAATAAAACGCCAAAAAAAAAGTTTTGCATGAAATAATTCTTATACTAAGTACTTTTGCATGCACAGCAGCACAGAAACATGACAAAACAGTGACACAGCAAAGACGAACTGCTGCTCTTGCTGTTTTCAAAAGACGCAAATGAAGGTGCAGCTGTTTGTCTGCATTGCATACAACCACATCCAAATCCATATCCACAGACAACCATATCCATGCTGGCACATAAAACCTAAGGATGTTTCATACTGAATCTAGTTTCGTTTTGTAACTATTTATAGTATAGTAAATATTTACTATTTATCTATTTTTTACTGAGGATTTTCACCATGTTTATTTGGACTTTATTTGGACTTTGACACATTATTTATTATTTTCTTATTTTTTCATTGTAAGTGGTGTTGTTTATAGTAACTAAAAATATATTATTTGGAAAAAGTCAAATTTGCTTCACTGTTCTATTATTTTGTAACATTTGTAACATACCGTATACCGCGAAACCGTCAAACCGTGGTATTGTTTTAGACGATTATCATACCGTGAAAAATTCATACCGTTACAACCCTATATGGAAGTGTCTTGAAGAATATCTAGTCAAATATTATTTACTGTCATCATGACAAAGATAAAATAAATCAGTTATTAGAGATGAGTTATCAAACTATTATGATTAGAAATGTGTTAAAAAATCTGCTCTGTTAAATAGAAACTGGGGAAAAATAAACAAGGGGTCCAACAATTCAGGGGGGCAAATAAAGTAAATTACATAAAAATATATATTTTTATTACACTTCCCTACAAAATCCAATCCATCTAGAGTAATAACTTGGCAAATAGAGCTATTTAAGTCACTGGTGAAACTTTATTAATATTGCAATATATAAAATCGCAAGGGAAAAAGTTATTGCAATGACAAATAAGTCCAATATCGTTCAGCACTATAGGAAAGAACAATAAAATTGCCCCAAAGACCAAACGTCTGTCCAAAATAACTGCAACAAACACCCTCTGTTTTAAATTTCACATGCATAATTTCTGTATGTCATCTTATTTTCCAGACCCGGCGCTCTTGATGAAGACGGAGAAGACGACTGGACGAGAGATCCATCACTACAGGATCTGGAGGCGTATAAACTCCTGTATGAACTCACTAACACCGTAGAGAGGTTTGTGAAAAAAGCAACACCACGACATTAGCGACAGCTTCAATTTACTCTCTCGTAAAGAAATAATACAGATTTCCAGAGGAAAGACCGAAGCTGTAAATGTGATGATTATGACGATCTTTTGTGGGGACAAACAACTTTGAGTTTACGAGACAGCACTGAAGACCGTCTTACAGTCAAATAAAGTGTGTTTTTATATGTGACATTCCTTTTAGACCATCCAGACACGCTGATGGACTGTTCACGAGCGGATACAGCAAACTGCTCGGCCAGCTGTCTGCTAAAGAGTATCTGGAGTCTTTACTGGCCAAGAGAGTCAGGTGAATGACCATAACAAGTAATAACTCATTTTCTCCACAGAGAAGCTAACAGTAACTGATCAACCTTTTAAGGGACAGTTCAAGCAAACATGAAAGTTCTGTAATCAATATCTCAGCCTCATTAGGGATTGGAATTAGGGCTGAACAATATGTCCTTTGAACATCAAGATATCGCAATGTGTGTATCCTCAATAGTCAAATCACAGGATTAGGTTATTAATTAAAAGATTAAAAGCGGAGATATTATTAAATATTATTCTTATATTATTCCATAAAATTATTTATATAATGATTATCATGTTATTTTATGTTTGATTGTTTAAATTTGGTTGAGGGTACCAGAAAGCACTGTTTATGGGGTATATGCTGAAGCATGCTAATAGGACTTTTAATTTGCCAGTAACCTGGGTTAAGCGCTTCCGCTTTAAGGTCTGTTTTCTTTAAAAATCAGTGATCTCCACTAGCTGAGTGATATCAGATTTAAAGTGGGTCTCAGATTGTACAAGAAGCACTGCATTAAATTACATTTCCCCCGCTATATCTTTATAATATGAGCATTTATTTTACCCCAGTGTATTCAATGGAGCTTCTGCGTTAGCCTGCCGATTCTGACGGGTGCGTGCAAGTAAAGAGCTTTTTGTCTCGTTTTACGCTTGAGTAACTAAATAAATGCTAAAGTTTATTTAACTGAATGTATTTTAATGACATTACAACATCGATGCTGTATAAGGAACCGTATAAAATGAGAAAAAGTTCACAATAACAGGAAGTGTATCAGCATGGGAACAGCACTAGCTCGGCTTATACCCTATTTAACTTTTTTCACCTTATCCTTCGGCTTAGTCCCTTATTTATCTGGGGTCACCACAGCGGAATGAACTGCCTACTTTTCCGGTATTTGTTTTATTGAGTGGATGCCTTCCAGCAGCAACCTAGTACTGGGAAACACCCATGCACACTCATTTCCAAACACACTCATACACTACAGGCAGTTTAGTTCATCAATTCTCCTATAGTGCAAGCGTTTAGACCAGGTGTGGGCAAACTTGATCCTGGAGGGCCGGTGTCCTGCATATTTTAGCTCCAACCCTATTCAACCTCCCTATAGAGTTCAAGTGATCTTGAAGACACTGATTAGTTTGTTCAGGTGTGTTTGACTAGTGTTGGAACAAAACTCTGCAGGGACACCGGCCCTCGAGGATCAAGTTTGCCCACACCTGGTTTAGACTGTTGGGGAAACCGGAGTACTTGGAGGAAACCCATGCCAATGCAGTGAGAACATGCAAACTCCACACAGAAAAGCCAACTGACTCAGCCGGGACTGCAACCTTCTTGCTGTGAGGCCACATTGCTTAGCACTGAGCCACCATGCCACCTGATTTATATTTTCTCATATTTATATATGCTTGCAATTTATTAGATTTAATGCATATGCACTGCATAGAAAAAGACTTGATCGCCCCGGTCAGTCTAAAGACATGACATTTTTCCCAAATAGAGGTATTTAAATCACCTAGTGAAGATCTTATATTCATATCGCAATATATAATCACAGCAAAACAAAATACTGCAATGTCACATTTTTCCAATATCATGCAGCCCTAGTGGGACTTCACAATCCATTCTGATTCTATCTTTGCAATTCAATTCCAAAATGATTCTTAAACTACATGTTTTCCTACTATTTCAGCTGTGCAAATACATCTTACATTCTTGGGTTTACGATTGGGATGTGTGTGTGTGTGTGTGACAGTACTGCCATCTTTAAAAATATATTTCATTGAAGTTCAAGATAAATTTAAATGCCATACAGTTTTTTAAAGAGTAGTTATAAAGAACAAATAAACTGGACAAAGAACATTCTTGCACCACATCCTAAAATTCTTAAGTTGTCCAAATTAAGCATCTTCAGCAGCATACAGTGCATGCATGCGCCGGTAAACACTTAATATTTTTCTCTTCCTAGCTAATTTGTCTTATTTGAATACAGAGCGATTAAAGGTCTTTTCTTAAGAAATGATTCTGTGTTTAAACTAGATAAAAAATATATATATATATATATATATATATATATATATATATATATAAAAAATTATAAACATATACGGTTGAAGTCAGAATTATTAGCCCCCCTTTGAATTTATTTTTATTTTTTTAATATATTTCCCGAATGATGTTCAACAGAGCAAGGAAATGTTCACAGTGTGTCTGATAATATTTTTTCTTCTGGAGAAAGTCTTATTTGTTTTATTTCGGCTAGAATAAAAGCAGTTTTTAATTTTTTAAAAACATTTTAGGGACAAAATTATTAGCCCCTTCAAGTTAAAATATTTTTTTGATAGTCTACAGTAGGCTTGGGTGGCAATGTGGTAATATTACGCACGGAATCTAAAAATAGCAACAGTGTCAGTTTCAATACTGTTATACCGACATAAAAAACAATACACTTAAATAGGACACAAGTATTAAATATTAAATATTATTTATTTAATGTCTACAAATGCGTACAGTATGCGTGATTGTCATCACGGGACAGTGGGGAGGAGAGAGAGAGAGAGAGAGAGAGAGAGAGGTGAGGTGGTGAGTCGCGTACCAAGTGAACTGCAGTTTGGCAGTATTTCCGGTTTCGACCGGAAAGAACTAGAGGTCTGCATTCCCACTGCAGTACCGCGGAAGCCGACTAGATTTCTTGCGGTGCAGGAATGAATTTCCGAATAAAGCGCAGGAACAATATCGCTCCCGAGCGAGCGAGCACCGTGAACCTAAGGTCGCACACACGGTATTGTTTCTGAATTGTTTAGGCACAAGCCAACAGTTTTGTGACGCCGTCAAAATTTTTATTATTATGCAGGGCTCGAAATTAACTTTTTTACTTGGTAGCACTGGTGCTCCTAACTTCAAGATATTGGAGCATCCCAAAAAATTTAGGAGCACCCATTTTCTTCTTAGTTATGAGCCGATCTTGATTCTTAATGGCCGATTTTGATTAGCACACGAACATCTCGGAGATGTCTATTTGACATCTGCATTCACATCTGCAAAACATCTAAAAGACGTTTCCTATCAGATGTGAAATAGACTTCTATTAGACATCTTTAAGATGTTTGCAATTCAGAATGTGTGTAAAACTGACATCATACAGACGTCTGCCAGACGTTTGTATACAGCAGGTGCTTTCCAGATCAAGAAGTCTTTAACAGACATCTTGCAGACGTATACAGACACAAAATATCTAATACAATGGCATTTCAACCTTTATACCATTAAAAGGGATAAATCAAGTATATAATTTCTTATATTAGTATTACTTAATTGGTAAGATTTTTAAAAGGCACATTAACTTCTTTCACATTTACACATGGATCGATAATTGCAATAATTTGACCATAAACAGCTGAAAAAATTTATTGGAAATAAAAATTCATTCTCTGTCACAAGGGGGCGCTTTAGGAGCGCTGAAATATTACGGTTTCCCTAGTAATGGCTGTACACAAATCAGCATTAAATGAGACCAAAATGGTCGCAATTTCGAGCCCTGTTATGCACGGTAATACCAGATACTGAAGTAAAATAGGGAGGATGTTTGACGGTATTAAAATTTGGATATCGCCCAAGCCTAGTCTACAAAAGAAACCATCAAAACTTTATTAATGATTACATTAATATCATATCTGTAAATTAATCAACAGCTGTAGCAGTTTTTTATTTTTCCAATATCATGCAGCCCTAATATAAAAGCCAGCAACAATCAGGAATGCACGATTATAAGCTGTCATGTCTTTGCATTATAAAAATGATTATGTGCATATAATGGAAGTCAATGGGGCAAAAACAGCCCCCAACATCAAGGGTGTATTGCTAAGTTCTTGTAAAATTCCAAAGTATTTTCCCTTAATACGGTAAGTGTCAAAATAAGATTTGTCACCAAAAATCATTACACTTGCTGAAACACAGAGAAAGCTCTGGCCAAATTAAGACTCAAATTAAGCCCAGAGTGGATGAAAACAACCCAACAGCACACAAGGGTTAAAGATGTTGAGTTCACACCCTTCTCTTTCCATCGAATTTTTATTTACTTCTATGCTTCGAATCAAATTTCATATCTCATATCTGGCTGCATTAGTTCATTCATGGCTTATGATCCTTTAAAATGTCTTTTTTAAAAATCTCTATGGAAAAAAAACTGAAAAATGGGCATCCCTAATGCACTATGGATGGTAAAAATAACAGCCAAACTGACTGTGTTAAGTATCACATGGCAATATGGTATCTGTTGTGACGCTGATTGAGTTAAGCTTTTAATAATGATGTGCAGTGAGTGAGACGTGGTCATGTTTCTGTCTGCCTGCTGCAGTGATGAGCTGGGTGTGGAGGAGATGCCTGTGAAACGTCACTCAGATGCCGTCTTTACGGACAACTACAGCCGCTACCGCAAGCAGATGGCGGCCAAGAAATACCTCAACTCAGTTCTGGCAGGAAAACGGAGGTACGGCTCAAACCAAAGGCGAGCATCACTGTTATTGGTGTAATTAAACAGCAAAGATCTCTCATGCTTACACTGAATGAGCCAGAGTCTGAAGGAAATAACTAAACACATAGAAATCATTATAGAAACCACACACTGTAGCTATTACTGGTAACAGGATGCCATAGATATATACACTAGATATCGTATAGGGTCCCTGAGCATGCGTCAATAGCGCCGCCACATTGGTACAGTGCTCCCAGGACAAATGTCATTCAACCGCACTAGTCAAGACAGTGTTATTACGTGAAGATGCGGGACTTTAGCGCTGTCTACGGGTGTAGTAACGAGCAAACAAAGAAAACAAACAACAAAGGCAGAACATTTCATAGGTAATATTAATTTTTTTTTCTGTTTTTGTTTTTGTTTTTAGCTTTTGTGCTAATCAGGTAACGTTATTGATAATAAGAGTCACTTACTGAGCTCACAATACGGCAAAGCAGCTCCAACTCACACTAAACACTCGGCTTATACTAGTTTTGTTGAATAAAATCAGCAAACAATGCAAAAGAAATATGACAACGAGATGCTGCGCTGCCAGAAACTTGTATTATTGTCGGCTAACGTTAGTGAAAGAGTCGTTCGGGGGATTCATTCACAAACGAATCGCTTCCTCCATCAGTATGAGAAGTGAAAGCAGGAGAGGAGCTGTGTTTCAGGACATGATTACATCCGATTTAACAGGGAGGGTGAATAGTACATTTCTGTACACACAAACACAAGCTTTTTGCCAGGAATGCCCGTGCGGTCACTGATCCATCAATGTAGAAAAGTGATGTCAAATTATAATTTTCGTAATTAGAAAAAAAAATTACATACTAACATCCAGGAAAACTCCCGATCATAGATATATGTGTATATGTGTATATCTCTGGCTTTGGATGGCCTTAGTCCTCCACTGTACCTTGGTCCCGCATTCATTTCAAAGGAGGGCTACCCTGTAGCAAGATGGCGGCGCTATTGACGCATTCTGTCCAATAGACAACAATAGACCAGGCGACATCTAATGTATACATCTATGACAGGATGCAACAGGATAGCAAAAAATAATGCTGTATCCTAACTCGCCTACGTATACTACGTCCTACATGTACTTTTTTGTGAATACTTCGAGTGTATAACAACAGTATGCAAGCTTCTTGCTCAATAAAAGGTCTCATGGATTTAAAATAAAAGTTTAGATGTTAGTATCAGTCTGTTAGTTTTAAGTATATCTATAAGCTAATGTGCTTCAAACATTCAAAATATGAACATTCAAAGTTTGCAGTTTGTCACTTCCGCCTAAATGGGTGGATTTCTTTGACATCGTCTCATACTTCAGTTTCTCATTAAATCTTCTGACCAATCAGACCTCTAGTATCTGTCATGCACCGCCCCCTTCTCATTGGCTGTTCATTTGAAGCGCTTGAGCTCCACCACTCTCACTGGAAGAGCTGTGATAAACAAAACGCTATTGGCTGTTTTTTTAAAGGGGAGGGGCTACTCTATACCTTTCATGCAGAGAAATTCACATATAAATAAATAATAATTAAGGACCATTTATTCAAACATTTTTATCAAATCCTCTCCACTTAAAAGACAAACTGATTGTATTTTTTAATATTATTTATGATGATAGTATGTGATCTGGGACTCAACATTCAGATGGTTTTTTTATGTGCATTTTGCACATGCGCATAAAAAAAAAACAGTTGATGGAAACGCCATGATGCGCATAAATTTAGAAAATGCGCATAAAAAACTTATGCGCCTAACTGGGTAGGCTAAACTTTTTATTCGATAAGAAAAGATGCGCATAAACTGCAATGGAAACACTTTTACCACACAAACTCCAACATGCGCATTAAAAACGGTCATGTGATTTTGTTAAAAGAGATCATGTGATGCTTAAAATGTATGTAAATGGATAAAACGTCAGGCTGAGCACATTATAAAACATCTGAAATGTTGTTTTGGTCATTATAAAACGCCTTACCGTTTCAGTATTAGTGTTATTATATTATTAATGACCTCCAGAATCAAGAGCGCCTGTGCTCCGCGTCTGACACCTTCAAACGCCACTGCGCGTGCGCGCTCACTGCTTGTCAGGATTGTCTTTTGAGGTGCATACATTTAGAAAAGATTGTCGCAGCTTCTCCTACTGCAGCAAATGCAGTTTTTACTGTGGATATTTGGCGCCAGTTAATCAGGAAGTGACGATTTTGTTCGCTTTGACTCGTTGGATGGAAACGATGCTTCATTCGCACAACTTTTATGCGATAACCCAGTTTTGCGCATAAAGTTTATTCGCATTTTTGGATGGAAACATAGCTGACACATCACTAGCAACAACATCAAATATTCAAAACACTTAGCAACCTAGCAACTGCATAAATAATCAAAAATTATTCACAAATCTGTATAAAAAAATAATTAAAAAAAGTGAAATGTTATTTTTTCCCTACTTTGTAGTCTGAATGATTTTAACTTGTCTTTGCATAAAAAGTTGACCATCTATCTGCTTTCTCCTTTACTGTAGGTGATGCACGCGTGCGAAAAGCGCTGCCTGTGCTCTTCAACATGTAAAGACACAGACAACACAGCTTCAAGATATCGCCATTATTATACATTCAAGCTTACACAATCTATTACAGGCAGAAACGGAATGCACAGCACTGAACAGAGTGATTGCGACTCTGGTGTGAATGACACAGCCTGTTTGCTGTTGACTGGATTAATGCTGTCATGTTTACAGAAATCTATTGGACTGTAGTCATTCTTGATAATTGAAATGAAACCAAGTGAAATCAATAAAATGATCATGTTTGTAAAAACAGTTTTTGCCTATCGCTGTCATTACTTTACTCTTTAAAGTAGACCTATTATGCAAAATTCAGTTATACTGTATAAAGAGATTAAACAAAGACTTATCAGCAGGGGCGTAGCACCAAATTCTGGGCCCTGTACCCTCTCAATGTCAGTGGGCCCCCTACACATTTTTTTTTTATTATTTGAATATAAACATGCACAAATAGGGTTTTAATCTATAATCAAATCAGATTATAATAATGAATGGTTCTTTCATTCACCACCAAATTGATGCATTTGGCCTACTTGTGCTCAAATACCTTTAAACCGTAGGCTACATTGGGTTTGTGTACTGACATTTTGATCCATGATACTGATGCAAGTTTTATTTAAAAAACATTTATTTTTTCTCCAGAAGAGCAGCCAGGACTGGCCAGTGCTGCTACTGCTGGTGTGTCGGAACCACTGGTTGTTTCTGAAACTGGTTAATGTTGGCAACCTGACGTTAGCTGGCCTGGCCCATAATTTACTTACAGCAACAAGCAGCCTGGTTGACAAACTAAGCTAAAGATTAAACATTAGCATACATACATTACAGGGCTCAATATATTATTAATATATTTTGAAATAAATAATGACATTGACATCAATAGGAGGGGCCAATTAATTCGAAGTAGGCTACAAAAAAAAATAATAATAAAAAATTGGTGGGATTTCAAAGGGCCCTCTCCCTAGACGGGGCCCTGGGTAGTCAGGTCCACTTTTCCCATGCCTATCATCAGACTGCAGAAACACTTTGATTGACATTCTCCCCTTGAAAATCAGAGGAAAGCCCTGCACACTATTGACCAATAAAACTGAGAAAGAATTCTATTTATATTTTCTCAAACATCAGACTTTAAGCTACATACTGTGAAAATAACTATTCTTAAAAAAATGTCTTTTGCAAAAATGGTGTTACTGCATATGTCAACTACAGACTATAGCTATAATAAATTATAACAAGTAATCACTTAACAGTTTGCACTTGTATATTGCATATGACATTGACAGACCATTTTGGGCAATGGGAAAGGTCCTAAAACAACCTGCATATATTTATTGATTTTATTTTACTGAAAACCAATCGTTTTATACAAACAAGTACACTCTAAAAAAACACACTGTAAATAATACCTCAAGAGGTCTGCTACCACCACATAGTTTAATACACTATTTTAACTTAAAAATTCTAAAATGCTGATTAGATTAAAACTTTTAAGTAGCCAGAGTAATTTTATTAAGTTTTCAAAACAGGTATAAATATCGATAATTACATCAATTTAAAAATGTGGCTAATTTAAAGGCAAATATATCTGTCAGTTACTTTAAATAATTTTTAACTTGTAGCAACCCAACGAAATTGAGTTGATAACTCGATTTTTACACACTAATGGAGTTGTTCTGTATTTTTAAATCCACTGATGTTTTTTTGTTACTTTTTATACTGATAATATGGGACAGAACATGTTTTTGTTTTGTAAAAAAAAAAAAGGAAAACTTGTGGTTTAATACAAATTAAAAATTACAAACAAAAAAAAAATGTTGTTGTTAAATGTATTTCTTACAAGCATGAATGGTAAATTCGAAAACAAACAAAAAATTTAACAATTTCAGATACTTAATTTATTTGAGGTTATAAACTTGAAAACATGCATGTAATTAAGCACATAACACTGGATTTGTTTTCAATTTTAATTTGAAAAACCTATTTTGAGTTCTCGACTTAAAAATCTGAGTTTTTTGCTATGTGAGAATACCTCTGATTGAGGAGGAAAAGATTTGGCTAACATAATAAAGTTTATTGTCTGAACTTTATTTTGTTAGATGTTGTCTTGAAAATTTTAATGCAAACTGTTGCGTTAATTTTTTTGTTTTGTCTAAACAGTATTTTTAGAGTGTAACTCACAAGGTCTGTTACCACTGCATTTTTTTTTCAATTCAATTCAGCTTTATTTGTACAGCGCTTTTACAATGTAGATTGTGTCAAAGCAGCTTCACATAAATGGTCATAGTAACTGGAACAGTGTAGTTCAGTTTTTTAGTGTTTAAGTTCAGTTCAGTTCAGTTTAGCTCAGTTCAGTGTGATTTAATTATTACTGAGAGTTCAAACACTGAAGAGCAAATTCATCGATGCGTAGCTCTACCAATCCTGAACCATGCGAGCCAGTGGCGACAGCGGAGAGGGAAAAAAAAATTCACCTGATGGGATGACATAGTTTAATGCATTATTTTAACTTAAAAATTCTAAAATGCTGATCAGATTTAAACTTTTAAGTTGCCAGAATAATTTTATTAAGTTTTCAAAACAGGAAAATATTGATAATTACATCAATTTAAAAATGCAATTTAATTTAAAGGTTAATATATCTGCAGTTACTTTAAAACAATATTTAACTTTTAGCAACCCAAAGAAATTGGGTTGATAATTCACACTAAAGGAGTTGTTTTGTATTTTTAAGTCCACACACTGATGTTTTCTTGTTGTTATTTTTGATACTGATAATATGGGACAGTACATGATTTAGTTTTGTAAAACAATGAAAACCTGTGGTTTAATACAAATAAAAACAACTGGGTTTGTTTTCAATTTTAATAAAATAAAAAAAATTTAAACAGCTTATTTTTTGGAGTACTCAAAAAATGTACGTTTATGCTGTGTAAAAATGCCTCTGATTGCGGAGGAAAAGATTTGGCTAACATAATAAAATTTGTTGTCTGAACTTCATTCAGTTAGATGTTGTCGTAACTTCAATATATTAATGCAAACTGTTGCGTGAATTTTTTTTGTTTTATCTAAGCAATATTTTTAGAGTGTACATACAATCACACATCAGACGTCTATACAAGTAAGAAAACATTGCACATCTTAAACTGTAGCAAAGTTAAAATTGCTTTCAAATTCAAAAATACATATTTGTTAAGATTTTATATTTTTTTCCAAACTTTTATAATTGAAGAGTTTAGATGCAAAAACCTCTAAATGCCGTTCGATATTTTCTTCTAAGATTAGCATTTTTCTCTTATGTATATGCTCTGAAATTTTACTTTTATAGTGACGAATAAGTCAAACACTTGAACAAAAACATAGGAGGCTGAGAAAAATCCTCATTTTAGAAGTAGTTTTCAGATGGCATTTAGAGATTTTTGCATCTGAACTCTTCAATTCTTTCATGACTGCAGTATAAACATTTCGCCAACAGAGGGAGACAGACAGTCAAACATCTGTAGCTAAAGCTGGCATTAGACATTCTCCAGTCACGTGCATGCAATTTACTGTTTGCTCATATGAGGGGTTTACTGTCAGGCAATTACTGCATTTAAACTTCATATCAGCAACTCTTGCATTGGGTTTTACAGAATGCCAGATGTCCTGTTGTGTCATGCTTTTTCAGTTTATTTAGTGATGATCACCCATATCACTCTAGCACAGCAACTATGAATTAATTCACTTTGACCATTAGAGGCTGCTTATATTCACACACTGTTGCCACACAACTGTGCTTAAACCCCTAATATTTGTGTAATTGGTCCCCATTGAGGCATTTCAGGTTTTAAAACAGCATCTGCACTTTGTTTTTTGTCTTGTTTTGAATCCAAACATCAACACGTTCTTAAATCAAGAAGCATTTTCTAGACAAGCAAAAAGCAGGGTTTTGTTTTGTGAAGTAATAAGTCAAAGTAAAGTGAGCTTCTCCTTAAAACAAGCCAAATAATCTGCCAGTGTGGTCAGCAAAATAATAATATTTCAATCTGTTAATTCTACTTACCCCATTGGGAGATTATTTTCCTTGTTTTACGGAGAAACTCGCTTCATTTTCATCCTACATTTCTAAAAACAAAACAACATCTTTGCTTGTCAAAAAAATGCTGCTTGATTGAAGAATTAATGCATATTTAGACTATGATGAGATAAAAACTCTAGGTAAGAAAAGCAATTCTCAGTGTGATGCTGTGGTTTGTTGCAGCTGCAGGTCAGTGGAGTGTATGAGAAGCAGGACCAATGGTGTCCACTGACCTTTGACCCTGCAGTGATTAGGCTTCTTCAAAACATAAACGCTGCTGATTGTGGTCAGCTCTCATTCACGGAGAGAATTCCTGCAGATAACAGACCTGATGCTCTTTGAACTTCTGCTGCACAGAACAGAGTTCAAACACACACACACACGCACGCACGCACGCACGCACGCACACATACACACAGCTGCTACAGGTAGGACTAATAGTCAAATATGTTTTATTTATATATATATCTACATTTATACCATCTGATACTGTTCATTTTGAGGATGTTTACAAAACAGACATCAGTGAACAAACTCAGAATATTCAGCATCTGTGATAAGTGATAATAACCAGTGAATTATCTGTGCTCTCTAAAACTGTATTTTATTAAAATTAGGACGTATCATGTACAAAAACATTAATGTTATGTGACTTTTTTATTGAAAAAAATAAATAACAATTAATTGTGTATACTAATAATAATAATAATAATAATAATATATTATAATGTACAAAAAACAGTTATTGTTTGGATGCTTTAGATGCTTCATATTTTTATTATCTGTAAGTAAAAATGTAGTTGTTAATTTTTTGTTCACGAACATTGAAAACACATTGTTTGAAAAATCTAAATTAACTAAATATTCAAATTACACAGTCTATGATTAATAAATGCTGTATTATTTACCATTTTGTTTCATGCTAACACTTATAATGTCAATAAACACATAATAGTGTTAACAAGATGAAAAGATAAAATTATTAAAAATGTTTTAAATGTTTTAAATGATTAGATTGTTTCATATTGTTTGTAATACATATAATGTATAATATGAAATACACATTTATTATTATTATTATTATATTAATTTAAATAGAAAATGAATTATTATTACTTAATTTTAATATTTTTTAATATGAATTATTATTAAAATTAATTGCTGTCATCTCAATTACTACATTTCTTGATTTTTTGAAAAACGACAAAGTATAATTTTCATTATGAAACTCCATTTTAAAAAACGATTATTATTATTGTTATTCTTATATCAATTTATTAATTATGTAACATAAACTATTATTATTAAAATAATTAGCTTCATCTGATTTACCGCATTTAGCTATTTTTTGTATTTTTTGTATAATATGCACTATATGAAACTCACAAAATTAATTATTATTAATATTATATCAATTTAAATATGTAATAACTATTATTATTTAAACAAATTGCTTTGTTATCTGAATTACCACATTTAGTTATGTTCTGCACATTTTAAAAAATTAAAAGTAATAAAGTTTGTAAATTACTGAAAATCAAAAATATGAATAGTAATAAAATAGTGGTCAAAGTTTTTTGAGTTCATAAATCTTGCATGCTGTTATTTTGGATGAAAAAAAATCTAATTATCCCTCAACAAAAAAATACTGAATGAAGGTGAACGTCAATTAATAGTGAATTAGTCTGAAATGATTAATCAATGAACACACCCTTTATGGGTAGTTAATGATTCTCTGAATTATCAGACAAACAGCATTGCATCAGAGCAGAAACACTCGCTGGATCTCTGATTTATCAGCTTTGCTTTTTAAGTGAAATTGCTGCTTTTCCTCATTATGAGATTTTAATGTGTTCTATGAGTTGTTTGAGACTTTGAGACTATTATTATTGAGCTAATAATACTGTTTTCACTGCAGTTCAGCAAGTTAAAACCGTTTCTCCAGTCTGTTCACTGTAAACCACACAGATTCTGACTGCTTTATGTTATCACACAGACTGCTAATATTTGGTTTGCAAAAAAATCTGACATCAGCGTGACAGAAACAGGCATGTACCTGCATTAAATATTGCGTAATAGTGAACTGCACTTTTTAAAGTTTTCTGTCTGGAGGAGCGACACGCTGAAGTCCATTAATAAAAGCTGGAGGAGCAACAAACAAGGAAAACAAGTTGAGAACGGTTCAGTTAAGGTAAGAGCAGATCCATTTTGATTAATAAAAAAAGGGTACAAATAGTAAATTATGCCATAATTCTTTGTTTTACCAAGACTTAAAAGACTTAAAACTGACTTAAAAGACATAAAAACAACAGTCTGAACCAAATTTTATATCTGTATACACACACACACACACACACACAGAGAATAAACACATTTATTCTGTAAATACAACCTTATTTTGGATGTGACTAATGGATTGACAGCACTAATGTACCGTATACATTAGAATCAGAAAGAGTTTGTCAAGTATATACACACATGATTTCTTTTCGTTATTCACAGTGTAACAAAATGACAGTGACGGGACAAAAATAAATAATAAAGGAATTAAAAAATAAGCAAATATAAAATATACAATTCAACAAATGCATTACAATATGCACACTATTGTATGTATATTATGCGCAAATTAAAATATAGACTGAGTTTGTTGTTAAATATATAAGTGCATTTGTCTATAAATAGTGTTGTTGTTGCACAATATAGTGACATGCATTCATTTTATTTTCGGCTTAGTCCCTTTATTAATCTGGGGTCGCCACAGCGGAATGAACCGCCATGGTGACATGAAAATGGTAAACATTTATATAGAACCCAGATTTTTTGGATTGTGAAATCAATTTCATCATGATCTGTGAAATATTTACAATTATAACTCATATATTACTTTATATATATTAGGGGCTGGTTGTTGTATTTCTTTGTGCTGTGGCAACAATTCCGCGACAGCTCTTACAAATGACCTGTTTTTGTTCGGTGTCTGTGACTTTAAAACCAAAACGTTCCCATATTACTGACATGCTGTTTTCCTTTGATATGAATTTGTTTATTAATGCACGGTAAAACAAATCTGTAATTTTGGCAGCTGTGGTGCCGGAAACAAAGTCAAATAAAAGCCGTTAAATTACAGAAATTTACTGTAAAATAACAGAGGTTGAATTACAGAAATTAAAATTTAAGAACATTTCTGTAATTAACGCCCGTTATTTTACAGTAAATGTCTATAATTTAACGACCCCAGCTGGAAATAAACCATAATGTTTTTTTACAGTGTGCTACTTAAGCGGCAGACGCTGTCATCCCACTTGTTCGTGGTTTCCTGTTTGTTTGTTTGTTTTTATTGTGTGTGTTCCGCATAGTTCAGTTGCACAATCCTGATTGGGCAGAATGAAAGTGTGCTCACTCAATTGGCTAATTGACACACAGGTGGCAGTCAAGCATTTGCTCAGGGTGGGGGAAATTAAATTATCTATATACTGTATATTTCATATCGCAGCCTCTTGCGATTTAGCTAATCGCAACGTTTCAAATTGCGATTGTGATTCGATTACGATTAATCACACAGCCCTAATTCATACATTTAATATTAAAGATAAATAAACCAAAACTAAATTAATTTATCAAATTTGGTACTAAATCAAGCATTGGCATATTCCACTGTAAAATTTGCCTTATTTCAAAATGACCCATATTCCATACCATAAAATTACACATATACTACCTTATATTTAAGAAAATTTTTATTAATCAAGCAGTATTAACATATGCCCATATAAAAATTGTAGAACTATAATTCATATATTATATTTCATATTAAAGATAAATCAACTAAAACTTGATTAAATTAATCATATTTGGTTCTAAATCAATTTGTGTTAGCATATTCCGCTATAAACATTTTTTTTTAATTAACCATATTTCGTCCTATAAAGTTACTGTCATATTTCAGAAAATGTAATTAAATTAAATTAAATTAAATTAAATTAAATTAAATTAAATTAAATTAAATTAAATTAAATTAGTGAGGTAGTAAAAAAATAGTGAGGTAGTAATAAGGTAGTAAGGTAGTAATGAGGTAGTAATAAAATAGTGAGGAGGACATTATAACCCGCAGTTCTCTCTCAACACAAGCGTCTGTTTCCTCCTGCATTTCCATTTCCAGCGAGTGTTTTCAGTGTTTGTTTCTGTCCTGTTTACACACCGTTCCTCTGATTTGACAGAGAAGAGCCGGAGGAATCACTGACTCAGCAAACACACACCAGTGTGAGTGTGTGTGTGTGTGTCTATCTGACGCTCACATGCTTCCTCAGCTCAACAAACACACCATCAACAGCCTCCAGCTTTGTTTGTATTAGTTTGCTCATTGTCTTGTACAGAATGAGTGCTAATGATGTGTGTCTGTTGTGTGTTTTCTTTCTCAGATGTTAAGGAGCAACAATTGAGATTGTGTTACTGATAGAGAGTCTCTTTCCTTGAATCAATAGCTGCGTTTTCATTCCAAGATGCAAATTAGATTCATGCGAAAAACTGGAATTTTGCATAAAAACATTTGCAATTGAAGGAGCGTTTCCATCAATGACTGTAAAAAATATGGATGACGCGACAGCCCCTTTTCCCATTGAACGCCTTGAGGGCAAAACACCTGCTTGACGGGCACAAACTGTCGCAAAAGACTGCTGAAATTGGAGCCATGACATGCGCAGAAGGACTGTCTGATGGAGCCTGAGGAGGAGCCGCGAAAATGAGCGGAGTCGAGCTTCCAATCAAACGCTTTATGTAAAATCAACCACGCCCCCCGAACTTCTCAGCATGCGTTTGCTGTCATATCAACACAAATGGATGTAATAACGTTAACAAATATGAGGGTTTTATATATTCAATCGCGCCAGCTCCAGGCCGCAGCGCATAACTTACTCGCGGCGTCGCGGGCTGATTCCGGCTCGCATGCGGCAGCGCCTGCTCGCTCGGCCGCCGCATCTGGCTCGATTGACTCGGGCTGGAATTGGGTAGTGAGTCCAGGCATCCGGAGTAGGTCCAGCAGAGGTAACATTAGTCAGTCTGAGCTCTAAGAGATAAGTCTCCGGCAGGCGAGAATCTAGCCGGAACTGTGTTTTGCTATCTGGGTGGCTAGGCGTGTATCAGCAAACTAATAAAGCCCGAAAAAAGCCCTGAACTTAGCGAATAAACAGTGTTCCACCAGGATCATGTATGTCAGAAACTATAGTTTACTGCTGAACTCATTTTGTCATGGTAAAATAACACAGAAATCGAATAATAACATTTCAGTCTACTTCAGTCTTCTGCCGAAGCTCAGACGCCGCGCTTTGAGAAACTGTCAATCACAGCTGTCAATCACGATGACACGCCCAGCATTAAATTACTGCTAAAAACAAACTGTTTACAAAAATGAAGATCTGCACCTATTTCAGCACAATAACCAGTGCCTTAATCGACCAGAACTATCTTTCGGGACATTTTATTGCAAGTGTAATAATTTTTTTTTATTTGGGCTCAAGTCTCCTTCATTAACACGGAGGAGGCGGGCTTTATGACTTGTACTGCAGCCAGCCCCCAGGGGGCGATCTAACGGCCGAAACCTTCACTCAAACGTAGGCTTGCGGCACACTTGGTTTCCATCCAATGAGAAAAATAAATGAATTAAATCAACACTTCACGATAAGCATGCGCAAATATTGATCAGAAGAGTGTAGTTTAATACATTGGGATTTGCCACCATGGTGTTTGTTCTCCAATAAATGAGTTGTGCCTCAGAAGACGAAGACAAAACATAATGAACGTAGTGAATGGGGTGGCTTTTGGAGGTGTGAGAGGCTCTTCGGGAGCGTAGACTGATGCTCAAGACAGTTCTGGAGGGATTAATAATTGGAGAATAATAATACTGAAGCACTGTGATGACGGACTGATGGCTGAGGCAGCAGATCTTTTATAATGTAGAGCTGGAAACATGAGCTGCTATTAATTTGTCCCATCACACACATTTTTATCTGATCATCATCTGTCAAAAACTAAATCACATCACGCAGACTGATGAAGCGCATGCACAGATTTATTCCCCAAATGTGTTGCATTGGAGTTTACGCACATTATTTCTCGTCGGACAAAATGTTTGTCCTTCTCAAGTGTGTGCAAATGCTTTTAATTTACATTTTCACATTGCATGCGTATCTTGATGTTTCCGTTAAGTATTTTTTATGCAATATTTCAAAATGTGCATAAAATTCGGTGGATGGAAACGACCAGCAGTGCTCTGAAACGTGTCTTATCTTGCAGTGAAAAGTATTCAGACCAGATATGGAGAGTCAAATCAGAGTATGCAATGCTGTTGTTGGGTGGAGGATTTTAATGATTGTGTATTCAGAGGTTATAAATAGTACACGTTCACATAGGATGGTCTTTTACATGCATATATTCATGGCTTTTAAAGTTTATTAGCAGTATTTGCTAAGACAAAGGTTTCCATTACTCAGTCTTAAGGTCACTGTTTTGATCAGGCCACTATATAACATATAGTGAACATATATTATGTAACATATATCATATATATATAACATGTTATTTATATATATATATATATATATATATATATATATATATATATATATATATATATATAAATATATATATATATATATATATATATATATATATATATATATATATGTTATATATATATATATATATATATATATATATATATATATATATATATATATATATATATATATATATATATATATATATATATATAATTTTTTTTTAATAAATAGGTAAATGAAACTATAACATTTGGTATAATCTTAAGCTTTATTTATTACAATAAAAGCAAAATATATAAAGAGCTTTATGAGCTTTGATAAAATAAATTAGACATTTGATAAATTATGTTAAATTAGATTATCATTCATAAATGTATTAATATTTTTGTAAACTAATTTTAATGAATTATAATTTTAAAAGAAATCTTAATGTTAATTATAATAAAAAATATATATATATATATATATATATTATGTTTATTGGCGATGCAGCAGCGCAGAAGGTAGTGCTGTCGCCTCACAGCAAGAAGGTTGCTGGTTCGAGCTCCGGCTGGGTCAGTTGGCGTTTCTGTGTGGAGTTTGCATGTTCTCCCTGCCTTCGCGTGGGTTTCCTCCGGATGCTCTGGTCTCCCCCACAGTCCAAAGACACGGGTGCAGGTGAATTGGGTAGGCTAAATTGTCGGTAGTATATGAGTGTGAACGAGTGTGTGGATGTTTCCCAGAGATGGGTTGCGGCTGGAAGGGCATCCGCTGCATAACAACATGCTGGATAAGTTGGCGGTTCATTCTGCGGTGGCGACCCCAGATTAATAAAGGGACTAAGCCGAAAAGAAAATGAATGAATGTTAAATGTTAAAATAAAATAAAAGGTTCATATTAATTTACTTTTTGTGATTATTACACCATAGTAGATAAATTGACTGAACAACCAGGTGTTTTTAATTAAGTATTTCTAATTGTTTATTTATTAATTTACATATTTATTTATTTTCACTTTTAGGAACATAAAAGCATATTAATGATTTTCATTATAAAAAATATAAATGCAAATAAATAATCATTAAAACTGAGTTTACAGACAGAGGTTTCATTTTTTTGTGATTAGTAGCACTACTTGTTTGGTAGGGGAAAAAACAGTTGAGCCCTAAAGGTGACTGTGTAATGAATAACTAATCATTTTATTAAATTGCATAATCTGACAACTTTTCCTAAACGTCCCTATACCTTACGCCCTTAAACATAATGCTGAAAACAGGCTCATTTACAGATTATGAGACATAAATTAAAATGTGAGTAACAAAACCTCCCCTTATTAGTCATTTCATGAAAAACATTTATCAGTGATAAACAAGAACATTGTTCAATTCTGCAATACATTCAATTTTAACCACAATAAAGCAGAAGGCAAGCTGATGTTGATTCAGATCAGTTCAATGACTCAATCTTGTATTGAGGTGTTTATGATTATTAATATATTTTAAACCTCCATATTGACATAGCATAAGTATCCAAACAGCTGTTTCTTATTCTAGCGATAACAGGAATTGTCTGTATGTGCGAATATAAAACCAGCTTCACCTTAATACAATAAGCATTTGACATGGGGCATACTGACAACAACTGACTAATCACATGGAGAAGAAAAGGCCATAAAGTACAGCACATTTTATGATCCACAAAAAAAGGGGTAAATTAAATATACCTTACAATAGTTTCAAGAATGTTAAACGTTTTCAAACAGCTGTTAACAGTAAATGTATTTTTATAGATAAGTGGCATTAATTGAGTTTGTTCAGCCATTAGAAACTAGCATAAACACAATATGAATTCACCCAGGAGATTCATACACAATTTCATCATCAAACACTCGTTAGTAAAACGACTATGACTGTCTATAATGCTTTATATATATCCCTGAAAGCTTTAACTGTTGTATTATGGGTTTTATTTAAGTTAACGAACTGTAACCAAAGTTCGACTGTTAAAACAATCCAAACGAATGTTACCAGAGCAGCTTCACAACAACAAACAACTAACTGTAGAAATAGTTAAGAATATTACTTACTTCAGTCGAAGAATCAGGAAAAAGCGATATATTCCTTAAATCGCTGATGATTTGGTTCGATTTTAATGATTAAACACAGCAATATTGCTCTAATTGAAAGGGCGCCAATATGACAGATGGACTCATGGGATTTGTAGTCTTTGACTGATCGCGCCCGATCGCGCCTATGGTATTGTAGTTTCATATTATGAAGTTTACATTTATGGATCATTTTATTTCATTCATATGTTATAAAAGTGATAGTTATTGCATTGAATGCGGTTTGGGCGGGTAACTGCGTTGTTTCCGTCAAAAATACTGTCAACATTGCACCTAAAGTGATCAGATTTTGAAAAATGTTTTTATTTATTTGTATTTATATGACACTTTATACATGAACAGACTGTTCACGCTAATGAAAAAGAAAACTTCTCCTCTACTATGACCATAGCAGATATGAATAAATTAATTTGTTTAATATATCAGTTTATATTTTAATTATATGTTTGTTTTAATAAAAACAATTAGTTCAATTATTATATATATATATATATATATATATATATATATATATATATATATATATATATATATATATATATATATATATATATATATAAATGTATGTATATATATATATATATATATATATATATATATATATATATATATATATATATATATATATATATATATATATATATGGATGGATGGATGGATGGATGGATGGATGGATGAATGGGTGGATGGATGGATGGATGGATGGATGGATGGACGGACAGACGGACAGACAGATAGATATTTAAAAATAGATATATCAGATAATATACATAATATGTAAAATTAATGAATTATTATTTATATTTATTATTGGTTATATTAATTATATTTATATCATATATATCGTTTGTATTTATATTGTTTTATTAATAATGTTCTATTATTTTGTTATATTATTTCACTACAATATTATCAATCCTATTGTTTATTGTTATGCACCATTTTGAAAAATATTTTGTTATTAGATTTAATTTCTTTGTATGTTATTCATCATTATATATGTATATCCTTCATTTATATTCTACTATGATATTTCATACCATCACATGAATCTGCACATGCTCGGTTTGCAGCAGGGTGGTGCCGCTGTAATTTACTGTGTTTCTTTCCATGGAGGATTTTGCCAAGTTGTATTTCAGCTCTTATCTGCAGAACTTTCAGTGGGAATATCTCTCTTTGATTGGACGTATCCCATCACACATAACTTACCCAAAACACAAGCCAAACACTCTTTCAGCTGAGCTCCAGGTTGTGTCAGCTGAAGTATTTGGCCGGTGTTTCAGTGTTTCTGAAAGCTGTATCTACAGCATGCTGGTACTGCAGAGCTCATCTGGAGCCGAGGTGTCTGTGAGGAGAAGCAGAAAACACACACACACAGACCTCAGCTAAACTCGCTCATGACTTGTGCACAAAACACACTTCCCATATCCGCGAAGGTCTTGTGATTCACTTTCCTCACTTCAGCATTTTTATGCATTTGTTTCATTCATGATGCCTGCTGTTTCCAGTGACAGTTTTTACATATCCAATCTTTCAATGCATATATTCATTTTGCATAATAACCAGCTGCAACCAATTGTGCATAGTAGCCTTCACCTTTTGTCTATACACTGCAAAAATATCTGTTAAATACCATATCTGTATTTTGTGATTTATTTAGTCATTTATTTACGGTTATGAATTGCATTATGGGATGTTGATGTCTGCTCTGTCCACATTTTATGTTGAAAATTCAACTCTACAGTTTAACAAAGTGACTTTTATTGACATTTTAGTTGTTTGAAATAATATAATGTATACAAAATAATAATATCTAGAGAAATAAGTCTGTAAAATAACAGAAAATGTGCTGGTAGTTCATTAGAAGGTTTCTGTAGCTTAATATACAACAACAACACAGACAATATAGCACTGCAGACTATTACAAATGTTCACAAAAGTCACTTTTCCAGGTTCAAAGTTGTTTAAAGAAAGCTCAAGATCCTATAATGCAATTCAAAAGCATAAATAAAGGTGAGAAAATAAAAAATGAATCACAAAATATATAAAACTGATAGTTTATGGATATTTTTTTACAGTGTAGGTTATCACAACTTGTATTATTTTTGTATCAGGAACACCACTCTAAACTACACCACCAAAATAGGACAAATAATTCATAGAGTGCAGCTTAAAGGGTTAAGAGTAATGGTAATTTTACATTTAATCACACTCTAAAAAAGGGCTGGGTTGTCGTAACACAACCCAGGCTCATTCTGAATACGTACCTCTATATACGTTTCTGGAGAGCACCAAGATCTTAAATTTCTGCCATTTACACCTGCTGTTCTCTCATAAATCCACCAGAGGCCGCTGTCAACTGACTGACTGACTGATCGACTTACCCAACCTTCTCCTTCCCTAAACCCAACCAATAGTGTTTTCAAAAGCACAGATTGACCGACCCACTTTCCTAAACTCAACCTACAGTTTTAAAAAGCAATGCAGAAAAGGAAAAGCCCTGGTGTGATTTTTACCACATTTTCAGATTTTACCACATTCTCACCCTGTTATTTATTTAGGTTTTGGCATTTGTTTTTGCCTTAACTACTTTCTGGCACTGTTCTTCACCAGACTCGAATTCCATCGTCGTAGTTAACTTTTTTCTGCGTCTGATGTCCTTCGATGTACATGGCGAGCTAACTGGACAAACTGGTATATATATATATATATATATATATATATATATATATATATATATATATATATATATATATATATATATATATATATATATATATATATATATATATATATATATATATATATTAGGTGTAACAGTGGCGCAGTGGGTAGCAAGAGTGCCTCACAGCAAGAAGGTCGCTGGTTGAGCCTCGTCTGGGTCAGTTTGTGTTTCTGTGTAGAGTTTGCATGTTCTCCTAGTGTTGGCATGGCTTTCCTGTGTGGTGTTTACAGTCCAAACACACTATAGGTGAATTGAATAAAATTGTCTGTAGTGTATGAGTGTGAATGAGTGTGTATGGATTTTTCCCAGTACTGAGTTGCAGCTGGAAGGGCATCCACTGCGTAAAACATATGCTGGATAAGTTCACGTGGGTTTCCTCCGGGTGCTCCGGTTTCCCCCACAGTCCAAACACATGCGGTACAGGTGAATTGGGTAGGCTAAATTGTCTGAGGTATGTGTTTGTGAATGATGCTTCCCAGTGATGGGTTGTGGCTGGAAGGGCATCGGTTGTATAAGCGAACATGCTGGATAAGTTTGCGGTTCATTCCGCTGTGGCGACCCCAGATAATAAAGGGACTAAGCTGAAAATAAAATAAATGAATTAATAATTATTACTAATATTTATTTAATAAAACAATATTATTATTTGTAATAAGCAAACATTAATACAATAATAAAATGTACATGCACATACACACATAAAACTTAGTAAAAATAAAAATAAAAAGGTTTTCTTAAATTTCCATTCCTCAGAATTTCAATTGTGATTAAAATTTGGTGTGATTTTCAGTCACAACTAATAAAAACTAAATAAATTTGTTAATCTGACCAGTTGTCATTTTAATGAAATCAAAACAAAAGGCTATAAATGACTTTATATTACAAAATAAATCAAGAAATGTTATTTATATTTTTATTTATTTATTTTTATTTATTTATTTTTATTTATTTATTTCTAAACATTTTAAACAAGCATTTACCAAATAAACACAGTAAATCCAAGTGGGTTTCAGTGGCTGTTGTGCTGCAGTGTTTCAGTTGTGTTTTTCTGGGTGTCTGGATGTTGCTGGTGCAAAAGATAAGCAACATATCAGTTTAAGCCTGCAGCCCCTCAATACATATGTATGAGGGGGCGGGGTCAGATAAAACACAGGGGCGGGGCCACTCATGCAGGAGCTTCAGTAAGTTTCCCGCAGCTCTATAAAGCACAAATAGTGTGAAAATACATGAGTGCTGCTGTTCATGAGACTCTGTAAGTATTTCACTTCACTTTTTCAATTATTCACAGTGATTGTGAAACTCTGGTTAGTTTTGGAGTGTTGTTGTATTGTTGAAGTAGGGTGTTTAATACTCTACATATGTGTAAATATGTTTTTCTTTTATGCTTATGATTCTTGCACTTAAAGTACCTGTAAAGATGTTAGATTTCATCCCAAAGTCCAAACAAAATGCAGTTTATTTTTACATTGTTTTAATAACTTGGAAACATTTGTATGTTTGTAGGTCTTATGAATTCATGAATATGCATTTATTGTAAATATTCGTATGTTTACTGTGTAAATTTGTTTTTGTCATATTTCCTCTAAAGGGTCAAAAACTAAAAAATATCAAGCATGAAGAAAATTAAGCTTTTTTAATAGTTGTTTTTCTTTTTAGATTTAAACTAATGAAATAAATTAACAGTAAAATCTTTGTTCCGCTCTTTTAAAAAAATCTGTATAAATATGTCTTTTATAATATGCTTTACTTTATTTTTTAATTATGTATTGTAATTCTGACTATGAGTTCTGTATTTCTGATATATATCATTACACACTTAAAAAATGCTGGGTTATGGACAAACCTGTGCATTTAATTTAATTTAATTCAAAATATTAACCCAATGTTGGGTCAAAATTAACAAACCCAACCATTGTGTTAAAAAGTGTAATTTAAATTTAACTGAAAATAATGACCCAACAATGGCACAAAAATTGACAAACCCAACCATTGGGTTTTTAAAGTGTCATTTAAATTTGGTTGAAAATGTTAACCCAACTTTGGGTCAAATACAAACTAACTCAGCCATTGGGTTAAAAGTGTAATTTAAATTTAATTGCATTTTTTATCCAAATGTTGGGTCAAAAATGAACAAACCAGTGTGTTAAAACGTGTAATTTAAATTTAGTTGAAAATAATAACCCTACATTGGCACAAAAATCCACAAACCCAACCATTGGGTCGATTTTTTTTTTTTTTTATTAAATTAAAAATATTAATCCAATAATGTCAAAAATGGAAAAACCCAACCACTGAGTAAAAAAAAGTGTTATTTAAATTTAGATAAAAATATAAACCAAACTTCATGTCAAAGATGGACAAACCCAACCATTGGGTTAAAACTGTTATTTAAACACAATTTTAAATATTAATTCAACATTGGGTCAAAAATGGACAAACCAAACCATTGGGTAAAAATAAATAATTTAAATTGATTTTAAAATATTAACTCAACTTTGGGTTCAAATACAGACTACCCCATTTGTTGGGGTAAAAGTGTCATTTAAATTATATTTGCAAATATTAAACAAACAATGGCACAAAAGTGAACAAACCTAAGCATTGGGTTAAAAAAAGTGATATTTAAATTTCATTGAAAATATTAACCCATGGGGCAAAAATGGACAAACACAACAATTGGGGTAAAAGCGCTACTAAAATTAAACCTAAAATATTAACCAAATCTCAGGTCAAATATGGACAAACCAAACCAGTGGGTTAAAAACATCATTTAAATTTCAGTTAAAACATTAACCAAATGTTGAGTCAAAAATGGACAAACCAACCATTGGGTTAAAAAGTGTTACTTAATTTTCATTTAAAACATTAATCCAACAATGGGTCAAAAATGGACAAACCAACTGTTGGGTTAAAAAAGTGCAATTTAAATTTCATTTAAAATAATACCCCAAACAGTGGTGCAAAATATAGACAAACCCAACCAATGGGTAAAAAAAGTCTCATTTAAATTCCATTAGAAATATTAACCCAGTGTTGGGTCAAATATGGACAAACCCAACATTGAGATAATGTTTTTAATGCAATTTAAACTGAACATGCTGAAATTAGATGTGTTTTAGAGTATATGATCTGATGTTTCCTATAAGTTTATATATTTTTCGCTAAACTCTTTTCACTTTTTCTGACAGTGTTTGTGATCTCTGTTTCTTGCAGGTGTCTGAACAGTAAAAGCCAGCGTGTGTGTTGTGTTTTTGGCAGACATGGACCCTCAGGTGCCCAAAGACAAGTGAGTAGAAGATCAGCTGCAGCTTTATCTGTTTTCTGCTCTGACAGACCGATAACAAGAACTAGTGGCTTTTTTTTCTGTGGCTTTCCCTCTGAAAACCAAGACAAAGTGCTGAATTGAAGTTTCCATCTGCTTACACAAATATGTTCTGTAAGGTTTTGCAAACGTTCCCTCTGAGTTATGAACATGTGAATATTGTCGAATCAGTCAAAACATTATTTAAATGTTCTCACTTATGTAACCATATGACATGAGATTCACTCTGAATAATGCTGGATTATTATGACTGATTTAATTGGACTAATTTAGTTAATTAAATTGGCCAGCATAGGACCAAGTTTAACCCAATGTTTGGGTTAGTCCATATTTTGCTCAATTTGACTTTAAATAAGCCAGAATTTCCTAAAGGCCTATATGATACTTATAATGCGATCATCATGTAAACGTGTCTTTTGTTCTTAGAGCATTCAGAAACAGGTAGTAACTTCTGATGAATGCCAGCATTGATTTTACACAGCGGATGGCCTTCAAGCCACCACCCTATACTGGAAAACACCCATACACACTCATTCACACACACACTTATACACTACAGCCAATTTAGTTCATCAATACTCCTATAGCGCTTGTGTTTGGACTGTGGGGTAAACAGGAGCTCCCGGATGGAACTCACGCCAACATTGGGAGAACATTCAAACTCCACACAGAAACGCCAACTGACCCAGCCGGGACTCGAACCAGCGACATTCTTGCTGTGAGGCCACAGTACTAACCACTAAGCCACCGTGCCGCACTGAATATTTTCTGATCATTAAATCACTGGTGCCACCAGTGGCCGTTCAGTGAACTGCAGCAGCTACACTAAGGGTGCTTTCACACCTGCCTTGTTTAGTTTGATTGAATCGCACTAGAGTTCGTTTTGATTTTTGGTGCGGTTCGTTTGGGCAGGTGTGAATGCAGCAATCGTACTCAAGTGCGCACCAAAAGCGGACCAAATAAGCGTACCAAGACCTGCTTGAAGAGGTGGTCTCGGTACGCTTTCAAACGAACCGTGGAGCAGTTTGTTTGTGGTGAGAATATGATCCGTACTAAAACAGGTCCAACCGCAAAAAGTACAGCGCCTCTTGGACTAATTTAGCTGCCGTAGGCCGATGCGCTGTGCATCATGGGATATAGAGGAAAATATTTGTTGACAGCGCTCTACCAACAGAGAGAGAGAGAGGAAAACATTACCTGATGGATCGTTGGTAATATTTCCGCAAGATGACCATGTCGCAGTTTAGCTAAATTAATTCACGTCTCCTCCTGAAGTGACGAGCGATGCATTAAACACTGTTTTCCAGCCACGCCCGCGCTTCATTCTCGAAATGTACAGTTTGTCTAAAGCAGGGATACAATCAGCCAGCGCAGTCGTCCCTCCAGAGTAAAAACAAAATTTTTTTGTTTTGTTTACTTGCGTGAGTTCATTGGCATTTTCCCGCACGTGAATTCTGACCAATCAATAAGCAGTTTAGGAAATATGTTCAACAACATCTGGCCAATGAGAGATGTGGATTTTGTCAGATGACTGCATTTTGGTTCGTTTCAACTGGTTCGGACCAAAGCCAGCAGTGTGGTGTGAAAACAACCCAAAGACGGCAGAAAATGCAACTATAGCCCCTTTCACACAGTGATACCGGTAAATATCCGGAAAATTTCCGGAACGACTTTACCGGTATATTCAAAAAAGCGCTGTTCACACAGGCGAGGACGTTACGGAATTTTTCCGGAAAAGAGCATTCACACATCCACACACCAAATGCCGGAAAATTCTGACATCATTAACCAGAAATGACCTCTAAACGGCTGCGCTTGTGTTTGTAAACATTTGACTACATCACAAACTCTTCGGATGGATCAGTATTGAGTACAACTCCAATGAAAACATATAGAGGAACACTCTCGCATGTCGAGATGTTCATGATATGTGTGTGTGCTGGTGCTATGGGCGCTCACGGGCACACGCAAAGCTTGAAGGTAAACAAACAACGGATTATCATAAACATTTTATCGATAATTATTTACACAGCATTAAGAAGGAACATAGAAACATTATCTGACTAACATCTAGCAGCTAAAGGTGTCTGGAAAAAATATTCAAAGGCTTTTATTCTCATAAACCGCGCGCACGTGAATGCGTCTGACTGTTGTGATTGGCTAAAGCAGGTGTCTCACGTCAGCACGTTCTAGACGTGCACGCGCTTATTACGGCAATCTTCCTTCTGCATTCACACAGCGCAGCATTCCGGCAAAATGCCGATAATAGCCCCTTTCACACAGTGATACCGGTAAATATCCGGAAAATTTACGGAACGACTTTACCGGTATATTCAAAAAAGCGCTGTTCACACAGGCGAGGACGTTACGGAATTTTTCCAGAAAAGAGCATTCACACATCCATTCCAAAATACCTGTAAATTCTGACATCATTCACCACAAATGAGCTTTAAACGGCTGCGCTTGTATTTGTAAACATTTGACTAAATTACAAACTCTGTGGATGATCAATATTGTGAACAACTTTCGCAGGATCACTTTCGCATGTCGAGATGTTCATAATATGTGCGTGTGCAGGCGCTCACAGGCTGTTTCATGGGCACACGCAAAGCTTGAAGGTAAACAAACAACGGCTTATCATAAGCATCTCATCGATGATTATTTACACAGTTGGCATCAAGAAGAACATATAAACGTGATCTGACTAACTTCTAGCAGCTAAATGTGTCTGGAAAAATATTCAAAGGCTTTTATTCTCATAAACCGCGCGGACGTAAATGCGTCTGACTGTTTTGAATGGCTAAAGCAGAAGTCTTACGTCAGCACGTTCTAGACGTGCACGCGCTTATTCCGGAAATATTCCTTCTGTATTCACACAGCGCAGCATTCCGGCAAATTGCCGGTAATGTTACAACTTCTCTTTCCGGAAAATAGCCAGAACGAATTTACCGGTATTTTCAAAAAGGACCTGTTCACACATACAACCTAAGGTCTGTATGTGTGAAAGGGGCTAGTGTCTCATTTATTACCCTTGGTCCGGACCAAATGAAACTACAGATGTGAAAGCACCCTAAGAGTACACTCAAACACACATATATGGCATATATACATATTTAATTGTGTGTGACAATGGTTTAATTAAAGATATTTCGTTACAGTAAATAATTATTCCTGCATTATTGTAAACATTTAAACATTCGTTTAATCCAGTGCTCTTAAACTCAATTCCTGGAGGGCCGCAGCTCTGTATCCAACCAGCTCCAACTCACACCTGCTTAATAGTCTCTATAGTCTCGAACACCTTGATTAGTTTGATCAGCTGTGTTTGATTAGGGATGGAGCAAAACTGTGCAGAGCTGCGGCCCTCCAGGAATCCAGTTTGAGACCTATAGTTTAATATGTCAGAGAAAGCCTAGGAAATAGAATTTGATGTTTTTGTTTTGTTACGAACTGTTCCAACATTAGAGATAGAAAAGTGATGAAATGTTACATGTTGTAGATGCGTACAAACATTTGTTCATAACTTTAATCTGGCAGACATTCTCCCGTTATCTGGGTAAATGCGGTTGTGTAGCGGCATGTTCTAGTCAACATCAACTCTTTCTGAGATCCAGGACAGTGATGTGTTCATCTGATTGTGTTCAAAACACTCCACTTTTCCTCTGTCTGTCAGGTATAATGGCGTCTGGCTGATTTTCTTCATGCTGGGATTGGGAACGCTGCTTCCCTGGAATTTCTTCATGACCGCCACCATGGTAAAAAAACACCTCATGAGCCGCATATATTTTTTGTTATTGTTGTTTTATTTTCATTATTTTGCGTGATAAACGACAGAGTCTCTCTTGTGCTGCCTACACCATACAAAAGTGTGCTTTGTTTTATCATTGTAGCACGTTTTTAAACCTTTCATTAAAATTTCATTAAAAACGTTCTTTAAAATTTAAAAACAGCCATGCATTATACTAACCGGCCACTTTATTAGGTACACCTGTACAACTGCTCGTTAACGCATATTTCTAATCAGCCAATCACATGGCAGCAACTCAATGCATTTAGGCATGTAGACAAGGTCAAGAGGATCTGCTGCAGTTCAAACTGAGCATCAGAATGGGAAAGAAAGGGTATTTAAGTGACTTTGAACATGGCAAGGTTGTTGCTGCCAGACGGGCTGGTCTTAGCGTTTCAGGAACTGCTGATCTACTGGGATTTTCACGCACAACCATCTCTAGGGTGTAAAGAGAATGGTCTGAAAAAGACGAAATATCCAGTGAGTGGCAGTTCTGTGAGCGCAAATGCCTTGTTGATGCCAGAGGTCAGAGGAGAATGGCCAGACTGGTTCCAGCTGATAGAAAGGCAACAGTAACTCAAATAAGCACTCGTTACAACCGAGCTCTGCAGAAGAGCATCTCTGAACACACAACACGTCCAACCTTGAGGCGGATGGGCTACAGCAGCAGAAGAGCACACCGTGTGCCACTCCTGTCAGCTCAGAACAGGAAACTGAGGCTACAATTCACACAGCCTCACCAAAACTGGACAATAGAAGATTGGAGAAACGTTGCCTGCTCTGATGAGTCTCCATTTCTGCTGACACATTCGGATGGTCGGGTCAGAATTAGGCATCAACAGCATGAAAACATGGATCCATCCTGCCTTGTATCAGCGGTTCAGGCTGGTGGTGGTGGTGTAATGGTGTGGGGGAGATTTTCTTGGCACACTTTGGGTCCATTAGTACCAACTGAGCATCATGTCAACGCCACAGCCTACCTGAGTATTGTTGCTGACCATGTCCATCCCTTTATGACCACAGTGTCTCCATCTTCTGATGGCTACTTCCAGCAGGATAGCATGCCATGTAAGGTGTACCTAATAATGTGGCCAGTGAGGGTATGTGTATATATATATATTATATATATATATATATATATATATATATATATATATATATATATATATATATATATATATATATATATATATATATATATATATATATATATATATAAATGTTTATTGAATTATGTATTAATAAATGAATATAATATATTATATTTATATAAAATCAAATATATTTTTTAGATTAAGAATGAAAATAAAATAATAATAATAACATTACTAATTTATCATTTATTTATTTATTTTGGGTACTGGTGGGTGGGGTGTCAGAATAAAAAAAGGTTTCAATTTTATGTTGTTATTTATGTCATTGTAAATTTCACAAAATATGTAGTTGCCTTTATGCACAAACTGCATTTATTGTGCCTTGAGTAAATGTAAATGGATTTGTGAATGATCTGATAAATGTGCTGGAAACCAACACAAACACAGAGGATGTAGATCATCATTATTGTATGTGTGTGTTTTATCCGTCAGTACTTCACCAGTCGTCTTGCAGACCCTTTAACCGCAATGAACAATGCATCAATGAACAGCACAGAAGAAGACTCTCGCAGCGTCCTACAGGCCAAGTTTAATAATGTGATGACTCTGTGTGCGATGGTTCCTCTGCTGGTCTTTACCTGCCTCAACTCTATCCTTCACCAGAGGTCAGAATCAATCATACATTCATTTTCCTTCGGCTTAGTCCCTTATTCATCAGGGGTCGCCACAGCAGAATGAACCGCCAAATATTCCAGCATATGTTTTACGCAGCGGATGCCCTTCCAGCTGCAACCCAGTAGTGGGAAACACCCATACACTCTCACATTATTGTCACATGCGCTATAGGTGAACTAAATTGGCCGTAGTGTATGAGTGTGTGTGTAAATAGGTGTTTCCCAGTACTGGGATGCAGCTGAAAGGTCATCTGCTGTGCAAAACATGCTGGAATAGTTGGCGGTTCATTCCGCTGTGGCAACCCCTGATGAATAAAGGGACTATGCCGAAGGAAAATGAATGAATGAATGTGTTTCTGTTTATTTCTATTGACACACTGTGTTTACTTACCGCATTGTGTCTTTATTTTCATAGAATTTAAACCAACAAATTCTTTAAAGTAAATCAATAAAACCTAAAAATACAAAATGTTATGTATAAAATCATATTTGAATGATTTATTTTTTGATTTGGTGTTGAATTCTTAAATATGTGATTTAAATCTGCAGGATTCCTCAGAAGATCCGCATCGCAGGCAGCCTGACGCTGATCCTGCTGGTGTTTTTACTGACGGCCATCTTGGTGAAAATACATTTAGAGCCGCTGCCGTTCTTCATTGTCACCATGGTTAAAATCATCTTCATTAACTGTAAGCTTCTGACCACTGTATTCAGCTTAAAGGCTTAACATGGTTAAATAGACAAGATATAGTAATTAGGCAAGTCACTCTCCTGTGAATTTATTTTCCTTTTTTAAATATTTCCCAAATGATGTTGAACAGATTCAGGAAATTTTCACAGTATATCCTATAATATTTTTTCCTCTGGAGAAAGTCTGATTTGTTTTATTTCGACTAGAATAAAAGCAGCTTTTAATTGTTTTAAATTATTTTAAGGGCAGGGTTATTAGCCCTAGTTTCTGTGCTTGATGATCGGGTTGTCCTGGTCCTAACCTTTGACCACAATGCACCGGCCTCTTATGGGCTTGCAGGAGAATGGTCCCATGTCGCTTCTTTCGGCTGACCCGGCCGGGTTCCATAGGATTAAGCCACCAGTTGCTCGCATTCGAGCCCCAACATCATGCCTGGCTCCAGGGTGGGGCCCCATCTGCACATTACCAGGTGAAGTTACAGTCCTCACCATTTTTGAACTGCACTTACTCTGACGTGTCACCCAAGACCTTTTTGCCTTGGGAGACCTTACCAGGGTATTAGCCCCCAACAATATAGCTCTTAGGATCACGCTTAAGGGTTTATGGGACCCAACCAGTCCACATGTGTTTTGTGGACTTGGAGAAGACATTCAACCGTGCCCCTCATGACATTCTGTGGAGGGTGCAATGGGAGTATGGGGTCGAGGCGCTCTGTTAAGGGTATGAACAGAGCAGGAGTTTGGTTCGCATTGCCGGCAATAAGTCAGACTTGTTCCCAGTGCATGTTGGACTGCCCTTTGTCCCCAATTCTGTTCATAATTTATATGGACAGAATTTCTATGCACAGCTTTGGGCCAGAGGGGGTCCAGTTTGGGGACCTCAGGATTTCATTCCAACCACGTTGGCTTCATCGAACATGGACTTTCAGCATGCACTGGGGTGGTTTGCCATCAAGTGTGATGCAGCCGGGATGAGAATCAGCACCTCCAAGTCCAAAGCCATGGTGTTCCACTGGAAAAAGGTGGTTTGTTATCTACAGGTTGGAGGAAATCCTCACCCCAGGTGGAGTTCTTGGGGTTTTGTTCACAAGTGAGGAAAAGATGTAGCGTGAGATTGACAGGCGGATTGGTGCAGCGGCAGCAGTAATGCGAAAGGCAAAGCTCTCGATTTACCAGTTAATCTACGTTCCTATTCTCACCTATGCTCCTGAGCTTTGGGTCATGACTGAAAGGACAAGATCTCAGATACAAGCGGCTGAATTGAGTTTCTTCGCAGGGTGGCAGGGCGCACCTTATAGAAAGGGGGAAGAGCTCTGTCACCTGGAAGGAGCTCAGAGTAGAGCCGCTGCTCCTTCACATCGAGAGAAGTCAGCTGAGGTGGCTCGGGCATCTGTTTCCAATGCCTCCTGGATGCCTACCTAGGGAGGTGTTCCAGGCATGTCCCACCGGGAGGAGGCCTCATGGAAGACCCAGGACACTCTGGAGGGACTATGTCTCTTGGCTGGCCTGGGAATGCCACAGGATCCCCCAAAGGAACGGAGGAACTGGAGGAAGTGTCAGGGGAGAAGGAGGTCTGAGGTTCTCTTCTTCTGCTGCCCTTGTGACCCAGATCTGGAAAACCGGAAGAAAATGAATAAATGAATTGTTAGCCCCCTTAGGCAATTTTTGTCTCCAGAACAAACCACTGTTATATAATGACTTGCCTAATTACTTTACCCTAATTAACCTTGTTAAGCCTTTGAATGTCACTTTAAGCTGAATACTAGTACCTCAAAGAAAATCTAGTCAAATATTATGTGCTGTCATCATGACAAAGAGAAAATAAATCAGTTATTAGAGATGAGTTATTAAAACTATTATGATTAGAAATGTGTTTTAAAAAATCTTCTCTCTGTTAAACAGAAATTGAGGAAACATCTACAGAGGGACTAATAATTCAGAAGGATTAATCATTCTGACTTTAACTGTATATTATGTCAAAACAAACTTTTATTTTAGATTATGATTAATCAAGACTAATCTTTGCCCAGTACTAGTTTTAACAGAAGCAGGATGTGTTTTCCATTGTTATATATGATGTGTGTGTGTTAATGTGTGTTTGTGTGTGTTTCCCAGCATTCGGAGCGGTTCTTCAGGGGAGTCTGTTTGGTATGGCTGGTCTTTTACCGGCTTCATACACGACACCCATCATGAGCGGACAGGGACTTGCTGGAACATTCGCTGCTTTCTCCATGATCTGCGCCATCGCCAGTGAGTCTGAAATACAGCACAAACACAACACAGACATGCTACATTACAAGTACATTACATGCAATCCTGTTAGGACGTTAGCTGGCTGATATATATACAACTACATGAAAGCATGAAATCTGAGAGATCCCAAAATAATCTAAATATTGAGGAATATCAGTTTTATAAAATCTTATACAACAGTTTAACGGCAAAAACGTGTATATAAAAAAAGAAAATTAAACATGGAGAGTCTTAAACCCTTTTGTATGAGGAACTACTTTCTTTTGAAATTCATTCACATCTGCAGCTGACATCAGAACAGCAGAAGCCGTTACTTATTTACTAATCTAATCTCTAAAGTCAAGACAAAACAGCTGATTTTGCTCACATTTTAAGATTATAAGGCTGAACGTGACATGAAATGCCATCAGTCTACAGAGCTTTCACCCTACAGTCTATTACAGTCTACAGTATTTCTCTGTTGCCGTCGGTATTGTGACGGGTGCCAGGTGTCCCAGCGTTTACCCGGACACTTTATGGTATAAAAAGGAGGCAGAAACTATTTCACTCTTCATATTGGCCTTTATGCATTTCTCCTAAGTGCTGTCGACTACATACAAGCCAGTCAATGACAAAGAGTAGGAAAAAGGATTAAAAAAAGACACTCAAACATCCGTCGCAAAATAAAATGTTACATTATTGAAATGAACTGAGCTCCCATACATGCGTGCTTACATCTCAAAGATAAAACAACCACAGGAATAGTCCTCTTAAAGTCGACATTTATACACAATGCATATCAAACATTAAGCGGCCGTTAAAATATCACAATAAGAAACCTTATAAAACTACCAGACTGCTGTTGTGTTTGCGATAAGGAGGAACGAGGGCGAATCCAGTTTCTTATTCGCAGCTTCTTATTGACTCTATCCGGTCCACCTTAAAAACCTTGACGCTTCCGTTTTTCAGCTTCTTATTCGCGCTCAAGAGAACACACAACAGTTTTAATCTAAGCAAGGGCTTATTATGCGGTCCTGGCGTCATCTTGTGGATAGACAACGTCAAACGTCTTTGGTCTATTACACTAAGGCAGGCTAATGACCGCCGATGAGCTCTCTCAGAAATTGTAAATATTTAAAATAGGCACTATTATTACAAATGAACTGCCTAGTTGCAATCTAAACAACTACTTTCTCGACTAAAAAAGCCTCAAAAGTACATTTTGTTGTCTAACAGCAAGAATATTCGTCAAACTGTGGCGTCTCTGCTTGTTGCTGGCTGTAAGTGGGCGGAGTAATACACAGAGGGAAGTGTGAAGAGGCCTTTGATGTTAAGGCAAAATATCGCATGGCTTTCAGCCAATCAGATTCAAGAACCAGGCATAACTGTTGTCTGTGTGTGTGTGTCTGTGTGTGTGTGTGTGTGTGTGTATATATATATATATCAATCTTGAATTACGTTTTCTGCAATATTTTCAGCAATATTCCAGTTTTGTGCTTAAGTCTATTTTGCTAATGCTGTCAATTTAGAATGTGAATAAATGATGAATGTTAATTTTTGGGTTATCTGACCCTTTATAGATTGAATATTTGCTATTATGATGGACTGTAATGTGTTGTTGTCTCTTTCAGGTGGTTCTGAGTTACATGACAGTGCGTTTGGATATTTCATCACAGCGTGTGCTGTTATTTCCCTCGCCATCGCTTCATATGTTGTCCTTCCCAAACTGGTGAGATCTTCAGATCTGGAAAAGACTGAATGTGTTTGATTTCAAGCTTGATTTAAAGCTGTTTGCGTCCTGCAGGAGTTTTATCAGCACTACCAGGAGAGTCGGCAGAATAAACCACCCGAGGATGAAGAGAATAAGATGGATCTGTTAAAGAAAGGTAATGTTGCTTACAGTGATTCACATACAGTACATTATTTGCATCAGATGTAGGCTTATAACGGTGTCAGATTTCTTGTTGTGATTAATTGCTGAAGCTTTTATCATGATTAACTATTCTGTGTTGTCACGATATTGACCTAAGCTTCAAAAAAGATATATGCATTGCTAAGCACTTCATTTGCACTATTTTAAAGCCAAAACTTCAACATTATACAGTACTATGTTTTAAATAAAATCTCATCATTAAATGTTAGTTAACTGATTAAAATCAACAGTGAGAAAAGGACAGATTTATTACAGGTTCTACGTTGAAATTAGTTTAAAAAATATAATTCTAAACTCTACCCACATAGCAACATTTCTCTGGCCCAGATCTGGCCCACTCAATCAGTTTTTGCTTGGTCCACATGCAATACAATGAATTACGGCACATGACTGGACCAAGTCTGGCTTCCATACAGGGGCCAAACATGGACCATATCTGGGCCAAGTCTCAGCCAAGTTAACAATCCATTACTGAGCCTGAACTGGGCCAAATATGTTGGTGTGTCATGACTGCAATGAATTTGATAAACCCATGAAGCATTTCGCTTTAGGCGTGCTTTTTCTCGAAGCGACCTGACTGGTAGAATTGTGTTTTTTTTAACTCAAAAATAATTCAAATGTATTTTAAAAGTGGGTCCCCACATCACAAACGGACTTGGACCAAATGTGGCCTCATTATAGCACTGAAGGTGTGTTGCCAGCACTGGCATGCATAATGTCAGCTGAATGTGGGCCATGCATGGCAATGATGGCACTGCATGCGTGACGGCAAACTAGATTTGGGCCAGTTGTGGATGGGAGGTGTGTGGCCCAGATCAGTGTAGCCATTGTTCACATTAAATAATATTAGGCTGGGTTATGGCTCAGTTTTTGGAGTTTCTGGTTAAAGTATAAAAGTATAAGCTTCCCACATAGCAAAATATCTCTGGCCCAGCTCTGGCCCACACAACCAGCTGTTGCTTGGCCCACATGCTGCAGTGAATTACGGTACATGACTGGACCAAGTCTGGCTTCCAGACAAGGGCCAAACATGGACCATATCTGGGCCAAATCTCAGCCAACTTAATAACCCATAACTGGGCCTGAACTGGGCCAGATATGTTGATGCGTCACGACTGCAATGAAATCGATAAACCCATAAAGCCTTGTCATTTAGGTACGCTATAGGTGTGCTTTTTCTCAATTCGACCCGATTGGTAGATTTTTTTTCCTTTATTCAAAAATAATAAAAATGTATTTTAAATGTGGGTCAAAGTAGGCCAAACTAACATGGCCCACATATCCATTGTTAGCATCTGGGCCAAATACTACATTTGATATCTGGCCCAAGTATTGTGTGTCGCCTTAAATACAGTACCACCTCTGCCAAATCCGGGTCATGTTTGGCCCACATGCTGTATGCCAGTGCCAGACGAATGCCTGCTGTGCCAGATTTATGCCAAATCTGTGTCAGAATTCTTTGCTTCTTGGGTTATAGTTGAGAATGGGTACCAATAATAAACCTGTTTTGGCCCAGTTCAGGGCCAGTTAAGGGTGATAAACTGCCTGAGATTCAGGCCGGTTATGGCCCATGTGTGGCCATTGTCTTTAATCCAGTTATGGGCCACTTCAGGACCGTCATTCTTTATGGTACTTGGGCCGAGGGAAAACCTTTTGTTTGGCCCAGAGCTGGGCCCGAAAACGTTTGCTATGTGGGTCATGGTACACCAAACTTACATGACCCACGTTTAAATTTTTAACATCCGGTCCAAATACTATATTTGATATCTGGCCCAAGTCTTGTGTGCCGTCTTAAGACAGTGCCACCTCTGCCAAACCAGGGCCATGTTTGGCCCACATGCTGTGTGCCAGTGCTGGATGAACACCTACTGTGCCAGCTTTATGCCAAATCTGGGCCAGAGTTCTTTGCTAACTCTGCATTTAATAATCATGAGTAATCAGATTACATTTATGATTTATAGTGTTATTAGACCAAGAAATGAACACTAGCTGAGATTAATTAAAGCTTTTGTTGTTACTTATGTGTGAGTTTAGTTAAATAAACGAATGCTAACTTTCGAAACCTTGGTACACAGTGCTAATTTACAACAACTTTGGCCTGTGATAACCTTTGATTTGGCCCACCATCCAGTCCGAGAAGAGACTGATGAGACGGTTGGGGCTAATGCCTTTAACTGAGATCCTCATTTCTAATATAACATTGCTTTTTTTGATTGTTATTTATGCTGAGCTACAAAAAAAAGCGAACTAAAATTAAATGTTTCAATTAAATGTTGTAAATTAATCAGATTTTTTAAAAATACTGTAAATACTACCAATCTATGGACAGAAAACAATGCTGAAGACATCAGCGAGACATCAAATCAAGGCAAAAACAGCTTGACTCGTGCATTCGCAATTGAACTCCACACTGTTATAAATGTTTTGGTTTTTACTGTTATAAATATTTAACAAAAATACTGCATTAGTTAATATAAAGCAAGGATTTATAATTATTTTAACATATTATTAATTACCCATGGCAACTTTGATGCAGGCAGTGGCGCAGTAGGTAGTGCTGCCGTTTCATAGCAAGAAGGTCGTTGGGTCGCAGGTTAGAGCCTCGGCTGGGTCAGTTGGCATTTCTGTGTGGAGTTTGCATGTTCTCCCTGTGTTTGCGTGGGTTTCCTCCGGCTGCTCTGTTTTCCCCCACAGTCCAAAGACATGCGGTACAGGTGAATTGGGTAGGCTAAATTGTCCTTAGTGTGTGAGTGTGTGTGAATGTTTCCCAGAGATGGGTTGCGGCTGAATTCATTAATTTTCTCGTCTGCTTAGTCTCTTAATTAATCCGAGGTCGCCACAGCGGAATGAACCGGCAACTTATCCAGCACATTTTTTTTACGCAGCTAGAAGGGCATCCGCTGCGCAAAAAATGTGCTGGATAAGTTGGCGGTTCATTCTGCTGTGGCAACCCCGGATCATTAAATGGACTAAGCTGACAAGAACTTTTATATAATACACACTCTCAGAAATAAAGGTTCGGATGCTGTCACTGGGGCAGTACCTTTTTAAAGGATTCATATTTGTACTCAAATAGTCCACAGTGGTACCTGAAAGGTGCATATTAGTACCTAAATGTACCTAAAAAGTACCTTTGAGGTACCATTATGGACCTTTCAGGTACAAATATGTACCTTTTGAAAAGATATACCGCCCCAGTGACAGCTCCAGCACCTTTATTTCTGAGAGTGCAGCTTGATTTACCTTTGGTATGCACACAGCCCTCAATCACAGTTGCTTTTTGGCCCTTTATAAGGAAAAGTTTGGGCACCCCTGAAATAGTCACAGAATTTTCCATCAATATTTAAACATGGATGAACTGAAAATGTTCATGTTTGAGCTATTAAGCTGAACAATAAAGCCTTCAACTTTAAATGCAATCTGATAATTTCTAAAAAAAAAAAAAAGCACTTAATAAAAGATAGCTATTGGCTGTTTTTTGAAGTGTCCATGATATCAATATTGTGCATGTTCATTATCACGATATATTGAATTATTAAATATCAGCAGTTGATAATGTGTGTAAATGTTAATCTGAATGTGTTTCTGTAGATCAGAGACTGCAGAGCGCTGGAGACGATGACAAAAAGTCACCATCCATACCGGCCATCTTTAAGAAGGTACAGATTATAAAATGCATAGATTTATGAAGAAACCTTATTGCATTAACATTATTAAAGCAGAGGCTGAAAGTTAATTCGATAACACTTTCCAATAAGGTGGCATTAATTAATGCATTTACTCACATGAACAAACAGTCAACAATACATTTATTACAGTACTTGTTCATGTTAGTCAACATTAGTTCATAAAAATACAGTTGTTCATTGTTCATTCATGATAACAGATTAACTAATTGCATTGATCAATGTTAACAAGCATGAACTTGGCTGTTAATAACGCATTAGTAAATGTTGAACTACTGTATGATTAATAAATGCTGGACAAGTACTGTTCATAATTAGTTTAAGTTAGTAGATGCATTAACTAATGAAACCTTATTATAAAGTGTGACCTTTAATTTTTAGCTTTAATAATGTTCTTAAAAGGGTATCATGAGAAACATTTGCACATTGTACAACAGGAAAGTGAAATTAATGAACTGAAATGTGTTTATTTTACTCAAATATGTCTAAAGTTAGATTATTAAGTATATTTTGGGGCAAATACTGTACATATGATGTAAGGGTCAACGTTAATGAATTTTCTTTTATGCCAAAAAAACCATTAGGATATTGGTATTTGTTAATTTCCTACTTTAAATATATCAAAACATAACTTTTGATTAGTGATATGCATTGCTAAGCACTTCATTTGAACAATTGGAAAGCCAGTATTTCAATATTTAGATTATTTTGAACCCTCGGATTGCAGATTTCTAAATAGTTATGTTGACTATATTATATTTTTAACATTTAAAATTAAAATATTGTCCTAAAGCATATTCATTCAGAAAATGCATTCAATTCAATTCAATACAAGTTCATTTGCATAGTGCTTTTTACAATAATTATGGTTTCAAAGCAGCTCAAAAAGGTGCCCATTATTGCATTACTGTCAAATTAAGTTAAAGTTACAAAAAAGTTAAAAGTTATAATATACAGACATAGTTAACCTGCAGTTTTATAGCATATCGGTGATGTCTGTGTACATGTTTAATGAAGTGTTCTTGAAATGGACATTTATCCATCCGGGGTCACATATTTCAACAGTTTGCTGTATTTTATTAAAAACAAGTTTAAAGACAACTTAAAAATGTATTTTTAAAATGCATTAAAAAATGTATATTCTAAATGCATTAGCCTGAACTTAAATTGAATGAGTATGACCTGATTTCCAAATCCCAGCATGCACTGCATCACACTGTATAAGGAAATTGAGCATTGAAATGTGAAGTGTTGTTCTGTGTGTTTTTGCACAGGATTAACAGCGAGACTTAAATGAGTCTTTCATGTTGTGCTGTGTGTTTCTGTAATGTTGAAATGTGTACGGTTAGCATTGAAGGGAACGGTGGAGAGCCTGTGGTTTGGTTGAGAAAGAGCTGCAGAAACAATTTAAGTTTATAATCAGGGTTGCCAAGTCTGGCTCTTTCCCGCAGATTTGGGCTACTTATAATGACTTGCCTCGGGTTGTTTTTACAGTTTTTCTCAGTCGCTTTGGTGCATTTCTCACAACACCAGTCCATTTCTGCACAACAGTTAATGCATTTAATGCTCAAAACAAAACTCAAAATGGAGAGCTCATTCCTCAAAAGCAAGTACTGATGTCAATCAAAGTGTCAGTGTCCTCAAGATAAAAAGTCCTGACACAATTGTTTATGAACAAGATAGTCAAATGGCTCTGTCATGTTTTCATTATGACACTTTACTCTGTAATTTTTTCCAATGCTAAAAAGTCAGATTTTGGTGACACTTCCTGAAAATGCTCAAGACAGCACTATATATACTATTTGCACAGCCAATTGAAAACTACAGTAAAGTTAGACATCACTGCATTTAGTGAGGTATCTGAGTACAACCCTCTGAATATGAATGTTTCACATTTTTACTCTGCATTTGCTCTTTACAATCCTAATTTATTCACAGCATTGTGCAAAAGAATAAACACACCCTTATTTAAAACAAACAGAAACTCGCTTTGGGTTGAACTGTGCACAACTGTGCACAACATACACAGGTCTTTAAATCATTCATCAAATTGTTCAATTTCAAAGACATATTCAGGAAAATGAAGATGTAATTTTTTAAATATAAAGTTTGCTTGACCCATTTTGACATCAAGTTCAACATTTTTGTATGTAATGACTCAAGTAATGAAATGAGGACTATTCAGCATTTCCAAGTTTAGTTCTTTTTGACTGACATGACATAAGCAAATGATAATGTTATAAACTGCAGAGTTGTATGAAAGCAATTGATGCATGTCCGAAAGCATTTGCAATTTGTTGAAAGGAATGAGAAACTGCTACTAGGATGTGCACAAATGACTAATTGTTTTGAGAAATGCATGACCTGTTGTGCAAATGTAAATAGTGTAGTGAGAAATGCACCAAAGCGGCTGAGAAAAACTGTAAATTAAATCTCACGGATTAAAGGTTTGACATCATAAAAATTATATATATATATATATGTATAAAATATATGTATGCCAGCCATTTTAATCTAGATTAATTCCAAAATTACAGTAAGATTAATCTAGATAAAAAAAACATCTATGCCCACCTATAATATATATATATATATATATATATATATATATATATATATATATATATATATATATATATATATATACATATATATATATATATATATATATATATATATATATATATATATATATATATATATATATATATACATACATACATACATACATATATATATATATATATATATATATATATATATATATATATATATATATATATATATATACATATACATATACATATACATATACATATATATATATATACATATACATATATATATATATATATATATATATATATATATATATATATATATATATATATATATATATATATATATATGTATGTATGTATGTAAACCTTAACTACAATAATGTCTATTAAGGCAGATAACTAGATTACAGATGTCCATGTAAGCATAGTCAGCAGTGTCTTTGAGGTAAGTGAAAGATCCAGAAGCGCATGCTGCTGGTTTGATTCAGAAGGGCACTGTTTTTGTCAGACGGCTCACCGGTTTGACTTTCATTCACCGTCATTCATTTTAAAAAGCACCCGCTCCATTTCGTTGTATATGTTTTACTGGAGCGCATAAACTCTACAGGTGCCTCATATAAAGATATAGAGCTAACATTAATCAGATTCACTCTAGTGAACTGCATCCATGTTAGCACGTCACATTTGATCTGGTAATTTCCCAGTAGGAATGCTCACAGGTTCGAAGACTCGTTCTCGCCCCATACAGTGCAATTCAGCCAGGTATACATCCACATTAAAATATCAAGGTGAAAGTCATCATAGTTTGCGTAGAACAGACCCAGCTCTCAACCCAACTTTGAGAATAAATTAACGGCCATATTTATTTTATTGCCTGATAAGATTCTCGTGTTAACGCAGATAACCGCCCACCACTAATATAGACAGTATCTATATATATACAGCCAGATCCATAAATCGACCCAATTCTAGCATTTTTGGCTCTATACATGGATTTGAAATGAAACAAGATGTACTTTAACAGTAGAATGTCAGCTTTAATTTGAGGGTATTCATATCCAAATCAGGGGAACGCTGTAGGAATTACAACAGTTTGCATATTTGCCTCCCACTTGTTAAGGGACCAAATGTAATGGCACTATTGGCTTCTCAGCTGTTCCATGGCCTGGTGTGTGTTATTCCCTTATTATCCCAATTACAATGAGCAAATAAAAATGGTGCAGAGTTTATTTTAAGAGTGCTGGGATCAACACTTGAATCAATCATTTGCATCTGTGGATTTTCCTAATGAATGTATATGCATCTTTGTGTGTTTAGATCTGGGTTATGGCTCTGTCTGTGTGTTTTGCCTTCACCATCACTATTGGTACGTTTCCTGCAGTCACTGTGGACGTCAAATCTACTATTGCTGATGGTGGAGCGTGGGGTGAGTTCAGTCTTGGATCTTATCATTCGCAGTCTGATACTGTGCCACAAATAAAATGATAATTGTGAACTTCAATTTCACAAGATCTGATTATTCTTCTAGATATTTATATTTTCTGAGGAAAATTCTGAAGCGTTTGCATAGACGGTTGCTGTATTCTTTGTTAACCTCAGTTTTCTCACATTTGATCAGATTTTTTTTCTCTTGTATATCGAAAATGTTTTTTTTTCCTTCACAATTTTTAATTCCTAGCGCATGAATTACTTTTCTATAGTCGCATTAAAAAGAAATAATTGTGAGGTAAACTGAAATTCAGAAAAACGTTGGAAATAAGCAATATAAACTGTAAATATAATATAAAATAAATACAAATTTTAATTAAAGAGCAGTATATGATTAATAATTACAATAAGAAAAAAGCCAGAATTGAGAGATATACATAGTGTAGCGAGGCAGAGGGAAAACAAACACAATGGTGGTGACTTACAAACAATTCCCCGGAGGGTGATTTATTTGTACAGTGAATATAGTGCAACAAGACGAATACGGTGCTCTTCAGGGATAGGTGCTCTGGTGCTCCGGGGTTAAGGTGAGGTTGAGGCTGTACTCACACTAGGTACAGTTGACTCGAACCAGGCCAAAGCACGCTTGTCCCTCCTGCAGTCAAATATTTCGCCAAACAGTCCTTAGGGATGCGGTGACACGCAGTCTGATATTTCGCCAAACAGATCCCCCACTTTTGTCGCTCATAAACAATCATAAAGCTCTCGTGCTGCAGGAATGAGGAGGTCTGCTGAAGGTGCAGCTGTCTGCAGTGAGGGGTTTACGTCTTTAATAAACTACGGCAGTTTGCGTTCACTGAACAGTAAGAATGATTAATAAATCCATATGAAACAGCCCCTTAAAAGTCACGTCTCGCTTTCAGTTTCGGGCTTTGGTGCGTTTTACACTCACACAAGCGTACCGCGCCAAAGCCCAAGTGAACCGCTTCAGGCACACCTCTTCCAACCGGGCCAGGGCCGGCCAAGTGAACCGTGCTTGAGCCCGATTCAGCGCACTCACACTTCTCAAATGATCCGGGAAACGGGCCTGGGCACGGTACGAATGGCATAGTGTGAGTACGCCCTAAGTGAGGGTTCGGGTGTTGGATCAATCAGCTGCTGGAGTCCGCTGTAGGGGAGACAGAGAGACATGTGTTAGCGTAGGGAGTCATCTAGATAAATGAAGCTCGTCCTCCTTGTGTGTGGGGCTGGCTTTTATGTGTCTCCTCTGATGCGCTCCAGCTGTGAGCGATCCGCTGCTGATGAGGTGCCAGCTGGGGTGAATCCTAGACCAGGGCGACGTGGCATCGGTATACTCGCTACAATAGAAAATTGAAAACAAAAGTCTAGTCATTCACTCACTCATTTTCTTGTCGGCTTAGTCCCTTTATTAATCCGGGGTCGCCACAGCGGAATGAACCGCCAACTTATCCAGCACGTTTTTACGCAGCAGATGCCCTTCCAGCCGCAACCCATCTCTGGAAACAAAAGTTTAGTTTGTGAGAAAAAAAAAAATAGCAGATTTTTTTGTGACTTTTTATCTTACAAATCTGCCTTTGTATGTTTGTTTACAACTCAGAATTAAATACATTTGTCAAAAAAACTATTGTTTTTTTAAATTAGGAAATACAAGAAGGTAATTCAGATTAATGTGATGTAAACATAATTACAAGGAAAAATTGGGAATAATAAGACAGTATTATGCAAAACAAATGATCAAAATAATCAGAATGGTGAGAGATAGTCTCAGAATTAAAAAGTAAAGCATGCAAATATGTGATAAAAGTCTTTTGTTATGTAATTGTGACTCTAAAGAGTCGTTTACAAACTATGAAGTTCATGATAATATTATATTTTGAATCGTTCAGTATGAAGTCCAGTTTTTCTGCTTATTTGTCTTAAAATCCACACAAAGTCTGAGTGAAGATTATTTATAAACTAATTTCAAGAGGATCATGTGCATATGATTGAGCACAGCCGATTTATGATTGACCAATCAGACGATTCCTAACCCACTATAAATATCATAAGTTCCAAATCACAGCCATCTTCATTTTGAACAATCCCCCCTTCCACCTCAACTCCTCCTCCTTTCCTAGATGGGCGGCCCAGTGGTTAGCACTGTTGCCTCACAGCATGAACGTCACTGGTTCTAGTCCTTACCAAGCCAGCTGACATTTCTGTGTGGAGTTTACACGTTCTCCCTGTGCTCATGTGGGTTTGCCCCAGGTTCCTCCCACCATCCAAAAACATGCAACTTAGTTAATTGACTAATCCAAATCGGCACCATAGACATGCTCCTAGTAAGTTGTTATCTTAACAATCCCTTTTGTTCATGAGCTACTACAGCAGGGGAGTTCTCCAAATCTATTTGGCTTCAAACTCCCCTCTCACCTTGCAAACGGGAGGGAGCCCTGGGCATATATTTTATGAGCTCAGGGCTCTCTCCCGGGACAGCCCAAACAAGCTTCATAATCAATCAGCTAAATGTCAACTCTTGAATTTGTCTTTCTCCAGAGAAGTATTTCATCCCAGTGTCTTGTTTCCTGTTCTTCAATGTGTTTGACTGGGCTGGACGCAGTCTGACCGCAGTGTGTATGTGGGTAAGAAACAATTTTCATGCTAAAACCACATTTATAATTAGCCAAACATCAGATCAGCTGCAAATTCTGCAGGATCTTTGCATTTTAGGCTTTGATTGTGCCATTGTGGTGACTGTGCTTCTTTCAAAAGAGGGTGGAGCTACAAACCCTACGTGTCATCATAGCAGCAGTTTGAAATCGCTGATGACTCATTCTCACTCAGCATAGATATTTACGTTAGATGTCGCCTACGCTATTGTTGTCCATTGGAAATAATGCATCAGTAGAGCCGCCATTTTAGTACAGGGTAGCGAAATGAATGTGGAACCAAGGTGCAGTGGAAGACTGGCTATCCAGAGCCAGAGATATGGAAACATTTATACATACAGTTGAATTCAGAATTATTAGCCCCCCTGTTTATTTTTTTATAACTGATTTATTTTATCTTTGTCATGATGACAGTAAATAATATTTTACTTGATATTTTTCAAGACACTTCTATACAGCTTAAAGAGACATTTAAAGGCTTCACTAGGTTAATTAGGGTAACTAGGCAGGTAAGGGTAATTAGGCAAGTTATTGTATAGCGATGGTTTGTTCTGTAGACTGTCGAAAAAAAAAAAGCTTAAAGGGGCTAATAATATTGTCCCAAAATTGTTTTTTTTTTAAATTAAAAACTGCTTTTATTCTAGCCGAAATAAAACAAATAAGACTTTCTCCAGAAGAAAAAATATTATCAGACATACTGTGAAAATGTCCTTGCTCTGTTAAACATCATTTGGGAAATATTTAAAAAAGAAAAAAAAAATTAAAAGGAGGCTAATAATTCTGACTTCAACTGTATATGTGCCATCAGGAGTTCCTAATGCAAATATTTTCTTAAATTACGAAACTTATACATCAATGGATGAGTGACCGCATGGGCATTGCTGACAGTGGGCCCTAATGTACACCCAGTGCAATGCGGCGCTTGGCGTGATGCAATTGTTGTTTGCTAGTTTCAGCTCAGCGCAAGAGTGGTTTTGTCGTTTTGCAGCATGCTGTTCAAATAGCAGATGCATTTGCGCTTAAATGTGCACCCATAAGTGTTCTGGTCTATAAAGGAGGCGTGTTGAGGCGCATTGCTGGCGCGTTGCTATTTTGAGAAACTATAATCATTTGCTCAAATAAAAAAAAAAAACTAATAAAAAAAAAAAGAGAAATAGTTTCATTTTAGACACAGTATTGCCGACTCGCCACAGCCATGGCTCTAATGTTACATTTTGAATGTAGGTAAATCTTTTGTATATAACATTTGCAATTAATCAAGTAGGGTGGACAGTATGCACATTGAGGCGCAGGCACTGTTATGTTATCAGGCACTCTTAGCCAGTTAAACTCAGTACCGGGTCTGTGACGTCAACGACTTTCACTTTAAGATTTAAAGGGCTAGCATTGCACCAGACCCCGTAAGGGGTTTCATTTGAAAGTGTAGAATCTTTATTGTATGCACATTTGCATCACTTTGGTTTTTATTCTACTGTACAGAAGTTATTTACACTTAAATACACAGTATTTTGGATACCCGAGCTGGGTATTGAACATTGGTTCATTTTCATATTTTTCATATGACACACGTAGAAGTTATAGCTCAAATGAAAGCTCTTGCCGGTGCTCATACGGTTCTAGCGTTATTTTTACTAAATTATATTCACATATCAAACAGTTGCCGAATGAATCGCTGTGTTTCCATAATGCAGAAGTGAAAACAATACATTTAAGATCAATAAGCAGCCCCAGATAGCACAGACAGCTGTCATCTCTCACCTTATGCTGTGCGCTTCAGGGCCATTCTCCTCTGTTTTTGAGGTGATGTGCATAAGTAATCCTTTTATATGTCTGACGTGCTCCAAACACAGTGAATTATGTTTAATCAAACAAAAGAATAGTGAAATATGAAAACAATGATCGCTCCCTGTGGCTTGTACAGCATCTCTCATCAGTTGGAATACAATAACTTTTGCATAGATTATGGTGGAGACATTTTTTCCTATGATTACAGACATGTGCAGGAACCACCAACATTAATTACAGCACGCTAGACCACACACAACCTAAAAGGGACACTTTCAAATATGAGTTTATAAAAAAATGAAAATACTAAAAGCGCCTCTTTTTGTTAGGTGCTTATTATAACAGACAACATATACAGATGTTTTAAACACTTTCAATAGTGTTTTATGAAAATTTAAAGAGTTTTCTTTAAAATGATACCAACTACAAAATCAGTTTTATCACATCATTTTTGCTGGGTTCCAGGACATGTCGGGCTTTCAGGAAATGAGCGAGCTGATGCAGCTGCTAAAGACGCTTTGAAGCAAGTAGTTAACAAATGTCAGATTTCTCCGTCAGAGATGAAACCTTTTATTAACGCTTACATTTTAAACAAGTGGCAAAAGCAATGGGATGCATTAGAAAATAATAAATTACATGAAATCCAACCTGAAATCTCACACAGAATTTTAAGATATTTTAAGAATCGATTTGATCAAGTAGTTTTTACCAGATGTTGTATTGGGCATACGAGAATAACACATGGTTTTTTACTCCAAGGTGAAAACCCTACTCAGTGCTTGTGCTGCAAAACTCCTCTTACTGTAAAACACATTTTACTGGACTGTCCTGCTTTTACTGACTCCAGAAGACTTTTTTATGCAATGAACTCTTTTAAGGACATTTTTAACAAAGTGAAACCAGAAAAGATTATAGAATTTTTATCATGTATTAACACACAAAAAAAACTTATTTAATTTATGTATTATTTTGTTTGTTGATTTTTAAATTGTATATTTATTGTTGAAAGATTCCTGCCATGAAAATAGCCTTGGTTGCTGACATGGCATTACATAAAAAATACATTACATTACATTTAAAATGATACCAAATGTTTGCATTTACACCTCTGCATGTGGATTTGGGAGGCTTTTAAATTTGGGTAGGCAAAATCCAGGCGGAAATCCCAAAATAACAGCAGAGTTTAACTGGTTAACCGACAACAATACAAGTTTCTGCCACCGCAGCATCTTATTTCATATTTCTTTAGCATTGTTTGCTTATTTTATACATCAAAACTAGCATAAACCTAGAATTTAGTGTGAGTCGGTGCTACTTTGCCTTGTGGTCAGTGCAGTAAGAGACTGTATTATCATCAATACTTGTTAAGCACAAACATTCGTAACATACACAATGTAAAAAAATGCAATCTTTCCTATGAAATGTTCTGCCTATATGCTTTGTTTTACACCGTACACATCACTAAAGTCCAGCATCTTTACATTGGCTTTAGTCTTGACTAGTGCAGTTGAATGACATTTGTCCTGTGAGCACTGTACTAATGTGGCGGCGCTATTGACTCATGCTCAGGGTTTGTATGTGATATCCAGTATATATATCTATGCTCACTCAGGGCTGTTTATGCTAATGAGGGAGAGATGGGCACTAGTGGGCGGGGCTTTCCCCCCTCTGATGACACGTACAAAGAAAGAATGTCAATCAAAGTGATTCTGCAGACTGTTTTAATCAAGTCTGATGATAAACTGATTATTAACAACAGATGCTGTGACTATTAAACACTGATGCATTCAGTGGAGTGTATCGGTATTAATGCGTGTGTGTTTTGTGTGTTTTTCTTCACCTCTCTGTCAGCCTGGTAAAGACAGTAAGCTGCTGCCGGCTCTGTTGTTGGCGCGTGTGGTTTTCGTGCCGCTCTTCATGCTGTGTAACGTTCAGCCTCGCTATAACCTGCCCGTCTTCTTCACACACGACGGCTGGTTCATCGCCTTCATGATCCTCTTCGCTTTCTCCAATGGATATCTGGCCAGTCTGTGCATGTGCTTCGGCCCAAAGTGAGTTAAAAACACACGCACATCATCTATTTGCGTCTGGTTTTCTTCATTTTAGCAGCACTGATGAATGAGCACTGTTAGACAGGTAAACATCAGACTGAATCACCTGTGAGTGAATGTTTGTTTGTGTTTGCAGGAAAGTGGACCCGAGTGAAGCAGAAACAGCAGGAGCCATCATGGCCTTCTTCCTGTCTCTCGGTCTGGCCCTCGGAGCGTCTCTATCCTTTCTGTTCAGAGGACTCGTCTGAATCAAACACAGCACAGTGTTGAAGACAAGAAACCAGATCTAGAGCAGAAAACCCAGATCCAGAGCAAAAACCAGATCAAAGCTACAAATCAGATCCAAAGCAGAAAACCAGATCCAGAGAAAGAACCAAGACTCAGAGCAAAAACTAGATCCAGAACAGAAAGCAGATCCAGAGCAGGAACCAGATCCAGAGCAGACACCAGATCCAGAGCAAAAACCAGATCCAAAGGAGAAACCTAGATCTAAATATTAAACCCAGATCCAAAACAGAAACCCAGATCTAGATCATAAACCCAGATCCAAAACAGAAAACCAGATCTAGATCATAAACCCAGATCCAAAACAGAAAACCAGATCTAGATCATAAACCAGATCCAAAACAGAAACTCAGATCTAAATCATAAACCGAGATCCAAAACAGAAACCCAGATCTAGATCATAAACCAGATCCAAAACAGAAACCCAGATCTAGATCATAAACCAGATCCAAAACAGAAACCCAGATCTAGATCATAAACCCAGATCCAAAACAGAAACCCAGATCTAGATCATAAACCAGATCCAAAACAGAAACCCAGATCTAGATCAAAACCCAGATCCAAAACAGAATTCCAGATCTGGATCACAAACCAGATCCAAAACAGAAACCCAGATCTAGATCATAAACCCAGATCCAAAACAGAATCCCAGATCTAGATCATAAACCAGATCCAAAACAGAAACCCAGATCTAGATAATAAACCCAGATCCAAAACAGAAACCACATTTAGAGCAAAAACCCTGATCCAGAGCAGAAACCCAGATCCAGATCAGAAACCAGATCTAGAGCAGAAACCAGATCAAAATCAGAAACCACATCTAGACCATGAACCCAGATTTAGAGCAGAATCCAGATATAGATCATAAACCCAGATCCAGAGCAAAAACCCAGATCCAGATCATAAACCCAGATCCAGAGCAGAAACCCAGATCCAGTTTAGAAACCAGATCCAGAGCATTAACCAGATCTAGACCATAAACCCATATTCATAACGAAATCCAGATCCAGATTATAAACCCAGATCAAAATCATAAACCCAGATCCAGAGCAAAAACCCAGATCCAGACCATAAACCCAGATCCAGAGCAGAAACTGGATCCAGAACAGAAACTAGATCAAGATCTGAAACCAGGTCTAAAACATAAACCCAGATTTAGAGCAGAAACTGGATCCAGAACAGAAACCAGATCAAGGTCAGAAACCCAGATCCAGATCATAAACCCAGATCCAGAGCAGAAACCCAGATCCAGATCATGAACCCAGATCCAGATCATAAACCCAGATCAAAATCATAAACCCAGATCCAGAGCAGAAACCCAGATCCAGATCATAAACCCAGATCAAAATCATAAACCCTGATCCAGAGCAGAAACAACTAGATCAAGACCAGAAACCCAGATGCAGAGCGTAAACCAGATTCAGAGCTGAAACCAGATCAAGGCCATAAACCCAGATTCAGAGCGGAATCCAGATCCAGAATCCAAACCATATCCAAAAACCAGATCTAGACCAGAAACGATCAAGTGAAGAACACATTGTCTCTATATAAAACCCAACAGCCCCTTGGATTTTATTGCCACACCTAAGTATGTTTATTTTGCTAATGTTATTATCATTAATCTGCCAGTGAATATTATTATCATATTTTCTATTGTGTGACACAGACTCTAACATTCTCAATGCTGTCAGTCTTAAACATTACTATAGTCCTTTATAAACCACACCAGCCCATCATGCAGAGAACACACACCTTACTGTGAGGCGGCAGTGCTAACCACTGAGCCACCGTGTCACCTTAAATCAGGGGTGTCCAAACTTTTTGGGCCGAGGGCCAGATACAAAAAAAAAACAACCTTGTCGTGGGTGTATATATATATATATATATACAGTTATACAGTTGAAGTCAGAATTGTTAGCCCCCCTAAATTATTAGCATCCCTTTTTATTTTTTCCCCAATTTCTTTTAACGGAGAGAAGATTTTTTCCCCCCACACATTTCTAATAATAATAGTTTTAATAACTCATCTCTAATAACTGATTTATTTTATCTTTGTCATGATGACAGTAAATAGTATTTGACTAGATATTTTTTAAGACACTTCTATACAGCTTAAAGTGACATTTAAAGGCTTCACTAGGTTAATTAAGTTAACTAGTCAAGTTAAGGTAATTAAGCAAGTTATTGTATAACAATGGTTTGTTCTGAAGACTTAAAGGGCTTATAATTTTGACCTTAAAATGGTTCATAAAAAATTAAAAACTGCTTTTATTCTAGCCAAAATAAAACAAACAAGACTTTCTCCAGAAGAAAAAATATTATCAGACATACTGTGAAAATTTCCTTGCTCTGTTAAACATCATTTGGGAAATATTAAAAAAAGAAGAAATAAATCAAAGAGTGGCTAATAATTCAGACTTCAACTGGGTGTGTTTATGTATATATATATATATATGTATATATATATATATATATATATATATATATATATATATATATATATATATATATATATATATATATATATATATATATATATATGGATGGATGGATGGATGGATGGATGGATGGATGGATGGATGGATGGATGGATGGATGGATAGATAGATAGATAGATAGATAGATCATAACAAGAACTGCTGCTTAATTGAATGCATGTAATAGCGACACCCGGTGGTTATTTATTGAATTGCGTTCATTTTTGTATAGCGGGCCAGATTCTATTGATATTTATATAAATCCTCGCGGGCCGCCACAAAACTGATTGCGGGCCGCAGATGGCCCGCAGGCCGTAGTTTGGACACCCCTGCCTTACATGATCAGTTTCTACAAAAATAGACAATACTCAGAAATCTGTTTTTCAGAGCAGCATATTAGAAAGATTTCTGAAGCATCGTGTTATGTTGAGAATTAAAAAATCAGTGCTTGACTACAAAAATAAATGACATTTTAAAATGTATTCAGACAGAAAGCAGTTATTCTATATCATGATAATATATCATAATTATACAGTATTTCTGATGCAACAAATGCATCTTTAGTGAGCTTAAAAGACTAAAAATTGAACTAATCCCAAACTTTTAATCACTAATGTGTGTGTGTGTGTGTGTGTGTGTGTGTTAGTCTATCTTTCATTATTGTTTAAAGAAATATATATTTGACCACATTTTAAATTGATAATTTACCTCAACTCATGATTTACTCATTCCAGATATCAAACTATAACTATTTATTTCTGATTCCTTCACACACACATTTAAACCGGCGCATCATTTGTAAAATATACAGTATAGATGTCTTTATATATCGTTTTCTTGGTATGTGTTTATATATAGCAGATATTTTATTATAGTGGAGAGAAATATTGTGATGTTTTTAACTTGTATAAAGATGTTAGTGTGAAGATTAAGAGTGTTATGTGCGCAAGAACAAACCAGCTCTACCTCGTCCAGCGCGGATCTCTTCATATTACACCTTTTGTTGGATTTTTGTAAACACTACATCATTCTCTGGAAGACGAGAGACACCAGAGTGCCAGATCATACATGCTTAATAAAATCTGTTGTGTATTTCTACAGTGATATCGTGCATTTCTCTATAATATATTTTGAAGAATTCATATAGAATATCAAGAATATCATACACCGGCCACTTTATTAGGTACACCTTACAAGTACCGGGTTGGACTCCTTTTGCCTTCAGAACTGCCTTAACCCTTTGTGCCAGAGAATTAACAAAGTACTGGAAATATTCCTCAGAGATTTTGCTCCATATTGACATGATAGCATCACACAGTTGCTGCACATCCATGATGCCAATCTCCCGTTCCACCACATCCCAAAGCTGCTCTATTGGATTGAGCTCTGGTGACTGTGGAGGTCATTTGAGTACAGCGAACTCATCGTCATGTTCAAGAAACCAGTCTGAGATGATTGAGCTTTATGGCATGGTGTGTTATCCTGCTGGAAGTAGCCATCAGAAGATGGAGACACTGTGCTCATAAAGGGATGGACATGGTCAGCAGCAATACTCAGGTAGGCTGTGTGTGGTGTTAACATGATGCTCAGTTGGTACTAATGGACCCAAAGTGTGCCAAGAAAATCTCCCCCACACCATTACACCACCACCAGCCTGAACCATTGATGCAAGGCAGGATGGATCCATGCTTTCCATGAGCCGACCATCGGACTGTGTCAGCAGAAATGGAGACTCATCAGAGCAGCAACGTTTCTCCAATCTTCTATTGTCCAGTTTTGGTGAGTCTGTGTGAATTGTAGCCTCAGTTTCCTGTTCTTAGCTGACAGGAGCGGCACCCGGTGTGGTCTTCTGCTGCTGTAGCCCATCCGCCTCAAGGTTGGCCGTGTTGTGTGTTCAGAGATGCTCTTCTGCAGACCTCGGTTGTAACGAGTGCTTATTTGAGTTACTGTTGCCTTTCTATCAGCTGGAACCAGTCTGGCCATTCTCCTCTGACCTCTGACATCAACAAGGCATTTGCGCCCACAAATCTGCCGCTCACTGGATATTTCCTCTTTGTCGGAGCATTCTCTGTAAACCCTAGAGATGGTTGTGCGTGAAAATCCCAGCAGATCAGCAGTTTCTGAAACACTCAGAGCAGCATGTCTGACACCAACATCCATGCCACGTTTAAATCCCATTCTGATGCTCAATGTGAACTGCAGCAGATCGTCTTGACCATGTCTACATGCATAAATGCATTGAGTTGCTGCCATGTGATTGGCTGATTAAATGTGTGTTAACGAGCAGTTGGACAGGTGTACCTAATAAAGTGGCCGGTTGACATAACTTGTTACAAAATATACATTTCTTAGTATGTAAGTGTAGTTTACTCACCTTTAATCATCTTTAAAAGCATTCTGGGTATGTTTTGCAGATCTGAAGGCATGAACCTGCAAAATTCAATGATTAATTTCTCATCAAAAGCACTTTTTAATAACAGTGTTTGGATGAACTTGCTCAGACAAATGCACAGAATATGAGGATTAGTCATTACAATTTGCAGAAACACTTGCATGTAATCAGACAGTCTGTGTGTGTGTGTGTGTGTGTGTGTGTGTGTGTGTGTGTGTGTGTGTGTGTGTGTGTGTTTGTGTGTCTGAGGTCGAAACCACAGCAAAAACTAAGGTGTGTGTGTGATGCAAACGTCAGAAAACCAGATGGCAGACACAGGGGAAGTTACAGAGAAACTGCACACACACACGCACGTCACAGAGTGTGTTACTGAAGTTCAACTTTTACACACATTATTTAAAGGAAATGAAGGTTTACTTAAACATCCCCAAAGAAGATATTTTGAAGAATGTTGTAAACTTTAAGCCAATGACATCCATAGTAGAAAAGTAAATACTATGGAAGTCAACGGTTTCCAACACTCAGAACATAATGATGACAGAATTGCATATTTTTCATATTAAATGAAAGTTTTCAACAACAAAATGAAGTTCTGTTAATAACTCTGTTCATTATTGTGCACAAATTCGTTCAAATTTAATTAGATGGTGCCTCATTTGAATATTTATGAAACGCCACACTTTAGAATGCCAGAATGCCCCGCCCATTTCCTCGTTATTTTCCCCACTGATATTTGCATACGATATTTGATGTATTACAGGTTTTTAAAGATGATATATTTAAATATGCAAATGCGCTAATTTGCATATGTATCTAGCACAAAAATATGAACATTTCATGAAGTCAGATTCAGCATATATTTTCTGTTACTTTCACAAGGACTGGAAATAAAATTAGGAGAATCAACTTTGATGCACATAGAAATACAGAAATATAACAAACATACTGGCTTTAAAGAGGGAACTACAATCCCATGATGCATTGCCAGAATAAAAAATAAATAAATAAAAAATAAGCTATTCATTTAAAGTGGTTGTGTTCATATTTTTAAGTTTGTTCTTTACATCATTTATGGTGCTTCATAGTGTGGGCGGAGTTTATTATACATTGCCTCAATGGAACACTCTGATTGGTAGGATTGCACAGAATCATGGGTAAGGTAGTTTTTTAGCATTGAGATAAGATACTGTGTATGGCTAGAGAAGAAACCCGTAACATTCATTTTTCCCCAGTTTATTGATTTAGTTAAAAATTGCTAACGTTTTGTATTAACTAAATATGCAAATGAGACTTTTATAAAACGTGCTTATTTGCATACATTGCTAAAGCACAACAATCTGAAGTCAGGCTCAGAATTCTTGCTTCGTTTGATTTGCAAAATAAAATTCTATTAAGGATTGCAAACCTTTGTAGTATTAAAAGTTTTCTAAAATATGTAAATATGCAAATGAGACTATTTTATAAAACGTGCTAATTTGCATACATTCCTAGCACAACAATCTAAAGAGGGGCTCAATAGTCTTTCTTTTTCTGTGAACTAAAATTAAATTAAGAATTGTGAACTTTTTTTCATTACAGATTTTCTTAAATATGCAAATACACTTTTTTTGTATTAACTAAATATGCAAATTAGACTACTTAATAAAACATGCAAATTTGCATACATTGCTAGCACAACAATCTGAAGTCAGCCTCAGAATTCGTTTCTTTTTTCTGCAAACTTAAATTCCACTGAGGATTGCATTTTTCCCCCAAATACAGTATGTAACTATGCAAATGAGACTATTTAAATAACGTGTAAATTTGCATACATTCCTATAGTACAAAATCTGAAGGCGGGCTCAGAATGCTTGTTTCTTCTTCTTCTGTGAACTAAAATTATTTTAGGAATTATAAACTTTTTTGTATTACAAGTTCTTTAAAATATGTAAATACAAATGGGCCACTTTATTAAAATATGAGCTAATTTGCATACATATCTAGCACAAAAATCTGAACATTTGATGAAGTCAGATTCAACATACCTTTACTGTTTTTTTTTTTTTTATACAACAACTGGAAATAAATTAAAATAAATAATAGGAGAATCAACTGTGATTTGAAGCAAATAGAAATACAAAAATACAACAAACATACTGGCTTTAAAGAAGGAACTACAATCCCATGATGCATTGCCAAAAAAAAAATAAATAAGAAAATATTCATTTAAAGTTGTTGTGTTCATATTTTCAAGTTTGTTCTTTACATCATTTATGGTGCTTCATAATGTGGGCGGAGTTTATTATACATTGCCTCAATGGAACTCTCTGATTAGTAGAATTGCACAGAATCATGGGTAATGTAGTTTTTCTCCATTGAGACAAGATATTGCATATGGCTAGAGTAAAAAAACCTGTAACATCCATATTTCCCCAGTTCAATGATTAGATTAGGAATTGCAAACTTTTTTGTACTAACTAAATATGCAAATGAGCATAATTCTTGTTCTTCTTTTATGCAAACTAAAATTATGTGAAAAATTGCAAACTTTTTTTGTATTAACGGTTTTCTAAATTATGTAAATATGCAAATAAGATTATTTTAAAAAATGTGCAAATTTGCATACATTGCTATACAACAATCTGAAGTCGGGCTCAGAATTATTGTTTCTTTTTTTCTGCAAAGTAAAATTCTATTTACAATTGCAAACTTTTTTATTTTGTAGTACAAGTTTTGTAAGACATGGAAATATGCAAATGAGCCATTTTATTAAATGTACTAATTTGCATAAACCAAATGAAAAAAGTCAGGCTTCCAATTTCTATTTTCTTTTTTTCCCTACAATATAAAATGCTGCAGAAGTGGAGATTCATCATTCAGTTCAGGACAGACAATATGATAAAAAATAAGCACACATTAATAATCTATTATTAAACAAAACTGTTTTACAAATAGGCTGAATTAATATGAACAGAAGCATTCGACAAAAGTATAGACGATTAATTAACAACCCTGGAGCTCACAACATATGAGTTATTATTCAAGAAGCCTGTTCATATGGAGAGTTAATTAAAGAGTGTCTATCTCCAGAAGCAGACTGCATCACCCTCATTAGTAGATAACAATAATTAGTAAATGATGCAAAACGAAAAAAAAACCAAATTATAGATTAATACTCTAAATAAATATCTCGAGCTGCTGATATCAAAGCGTTTGTTTTTGTGATGCAACAGCGCCTCCTGCTGTTCAGACGCACAACAACAGACCAAATGCACAGAAGGAATACCAACTTTTATTGATCAAGAAACTGAAGATGACAAATGCTTCACCAGAAGACGAGCTTGAGACAGAAAAAAATCAAATAAAAGTCTCACACAGGTTCTAGATCAGTCCGTCTACTTCTGTGATGAACCACAGGTAAAGTTAAAGTACGGCCCATTTTCATACACACACACACGCACACGCTGTACAGCAGCTACACAAACACACCGTGATTCATTCTTGCATAACGCACAGCTCGCATCTTCATATGCAGCCAGATCAGTCTTAAAAATAATGCATTAATAAACTTTAATTCAAACATGCACGGCACAATTCACATTTACATAACTCAATTTGTCAATTTAAAACAGAATTCATAAATACAACACACAATTTGTGGATTCACAAGTAAAAATGTAAAATATTTTCATCAAATCAGTTGGATTTGTGTATTTATGAATTGTTTTTAATTAACGAATTGGATTTGTGTCTTTACTAATCACGTTTTGAATTTATGAATTGGATGCATTTAAGAGTTACGTTTTGAATATTACGAATTGGATTTGTGCATTTACGAATCACATTTTGAATTTATGAATTGAATTTTTTTTACGAATTGCGTTTGGAATATTATGAATTGGATTTGCGCATTTATGATTCACGTCATAAATTTATGAATTGGATTTGTGTATTTACTAATTACTTTTTGAATTTATGAATCAAGTTTGTGTATTTACAAATCACGTTTTGAATTTATGAATTGGATGTATTTACGAACTACATTTTGAATATTACGAATTGGATTTGTGCATTTACGATTCACGTTATGAATTTGTGAATTGGATTTGTGCATTTAAGATTTACGTTACGAATTTGTGAATTGGATTTGTGCATTTACGAATTATGTTTTAAATTTATGAATTTGATTTATTTACGAATTACGTTTTGAATATTATGAATTGGATTTGTGCATTTACAATTCACATTTTGAATTTATGAATTGGGTGTGTCTTTACGAATCGTGCTTTGGATTTACAAATTAAATTTGTGTATTTATGAAATGTGTTTTTAATTTACGAATTGGATTTCTGTATTAACGAATCAAATTTTGAATTTACAAATTGGATGGGTTTTTGCATCGCGTTTTGAACTTACGAATTAAATTTCTGTATTAACGAATCACATTTTCAATTTATGAATTGTATTTGTGTATTTACGAATTGAATTTGTGTGTTTACGAATCAAGTTTTAAATTTACGAATTGCATTTGTGTTTATAAATCGTGTTTTGAACTTACAAGTTGGATTTGTTTATTTACGAATCACGTTTTGAAATTACAGATTAGATTTGTGTTTTTTAATTGTGCTTTGAATTTCAAATCGGATGTGTATTTATGAATTGTGTTTAAATTTATCAATTAAACTTTTACAAATCACGTTTTGAATTTACGAATTGGATGTGCATGTTATTGAATCGCGTTTACGAATTGGACTTGTGTATTTACGGGTCACATTTTGAACTTACGAAATTGGATTTTGTAAATGTAAATTGTTGCAGATGCATAAATTATATTTTGTAGACATATATTTTTGAGGCTGATCTGGCATCATGCTTCAGTGTTTTCTCTCTAAAAGACATTGGTTCTCCAAAAACGCTTAAACGCTTGGCTTATAAAAGAAAAACATGATATATTAAAAATCCACCGAGCGACAGCATTGTTACAGCTAGCTTTAATACATTACTGGTATCAAATACTTCAACAGGCCGAACATTTGCATCTCCAAACAGTTTCTTGTACAATTTTACAAAAATATCCACAGCGCTCTTTACTTCACCGCCAAATGCTGAAGAAACTTCACTTCATTAACTCAATAAGAAGCTGAGGAACTCCACTAATCCCAAATTGGATATACAAATCCAGCCTTTCAATATTCATCTCTGAAAACAAACGAAAAAAGGATCATTATTGACCATCTCCACCAAAACAAATAGACACAAGTCAATGTCAGTATATCTCCAGCGTGTATCTGCAGATTCTCAATCGTCAGCTACAGCTTTCATAGTTTTACTCTTTGTGTCTGAATGGAGGGAAACAAATATATGAGCAGGAAAAAACACACGGACGTAAACATGTTTTGTTTTTTATCTTCCGAAAAATAAAACAACACCTGAGGCTGTTCGATTTCATCTCTCAAGTCACTTTGTTGTTTGTGCGCCGGTTATTTGCTGAATCCAGCCTGTATATTGCAAATCGTCATCATCAGCAGCTCCAGTGACTTTGAGAATACAGTAACAAACACAAACCATCATCGTTTTTCACTTTCTGGCTCACAAAAATGACTGAAGACTTCATTTCAGGGCTGCTAACCAAACTATATCTGGGTTAGTTCACTGCAATATTTACAATTCTGTAATAATCACTCACTTTTAAGTCATTCCAACCCTTTAAATACTTAATTTATCGACAAAACACAAATGAATTCATTTTAGATGAAATCCTGGAGCTCTCTGATCCTCCACAGACAGCAGGAGACGTTCAGAATCAAGTTCATCTGTGTTCAGTGGTTTATTCGTAGAGTTATGAAGCTACAAGAACAGATTTGTGTGCAAAATAATACAAATAAATAAATAATAACTTGGAAAAAAAGCACAACATGCACTATAGTGAACAGAGTTCTTATGAATGCACATCCTGAACTTAAAATAAAGAGAAGAAACTGCTGAATAAAGTCTGTTTAAAATATTTTTGCATGCACAAAAGTGATCACATACTGTAGCTTCATAACATCATGATTAAACCACTGAAGACAGATTTAATGGTTTGAGTCCTCTTTTTTTGCCTTTATTGCCGTCTATAGAGGATGAGAGAGCTCCAGGATTTCATCTAAAATATCTTCATTTGAGTTTTATCGATAAATGAACGCCTCAGGCTGTTTAATGCGAGTAATTAAATACAGAATGCTCATTTTTGAGTGAACTAACCCTTTAAATGACAGGAATATGTGCAGCAGCATGTAAAACACATGACATATTGTGAGAAAAATAATAAAGACAGACCTTAGTCAGAGGAGATCTTGTGTTTGATCATGAATGAAACACAAGCAGAATCCATTTTTCATGATTGAGGTCCATCCGCTTGTATTGTCCTGTATACTGATCCTCAACCAAGGTCAGTATTGAGCTCAAAAAGAAACCCGAGTTCCATCAGATCTGCGCATGTCGCACTTTAATCCATCACGGGTCAGTTTGCAGAACGAAAACAAACCTGATTGTTGACTAAAACAGCCCTGGTTTCAGTTACCGGCCAATAGAAACCGCTCAGACTGGCATTTTAATCAAAGATGTGCAGATCTAATCAATGCAGAAGTCTGACAGCGATCCACCCCCAATTAAAGGGATAGTTCACATTTATTTTTTTAATTTGCCATCAGGCTATAAGTGAGATTGTTTTCCATCAGTAGAGCATTAAAGAAGATTTTTAAGATACTTTTTTTTTTTTTTCTTAAACCCTCACTCACTAACCTTCAGCTTAGTCCCTGATTTATCAAGAATCACCACAGCGGAATGAACCACCAATTAGTATGTAATCAGAATTGTACATTTTAATACATTATATATATATATATAACTGGATTTATATAATGACAAATAAAGTAAAAACAATATAAATAAAACAGAATCAATACTGTTGGCAGAGGTTGTGCATTAAGGTTATAAAGAAGTAAATAATGTTCTGACCTTATTTTTTTTGCTTCACTCGACCTCAATAAACACTGTAAAATATCCGTAATTTAGCAGTTTTCCATATTTTTGGGATAACATTTGTTCTAATTTGACATTTTCTCATTTATTTATGCTTTGGAATTGCTTTATGAAAGTAGATAGTTTGAAGAATGCTGAAAATGGGTAACCATTGACTTCCATTGTAAAAAAAAAAACAAATACTATGGATTAAAGCAATAATGAGGTATAGACCATTGTTTTGCTTCACAAGACCTTATTATGCACTAAAAATATCTGATAAATTTGCAGTTTTTTCATATTTTTGGGAATATTTTTGTTTTAATTAGACATTTTCCCACTTATTTATGCTTTTGAATTGCATCGTGGGGCCTTAACCTTTCATTCAACATATTTTAACCTTGAAAAAGTTGGAAAAATTGAACACGTTTAACAGTGTAAAGTGCTATATTGTCTGGGTTGGTGTTGTATATTACGCTACAAACACCTTTTAATGAACTGACAGCAAATGTTCTGCTCTTTTAAAGACTTTTTCTCTAGATATTATTTAATAAATTAGCGCAAGCTACTAAAATGTCATTAAAAGTCACTTGGTTAAACTGTAGAGTTGAATTTTCAACATCAGAAGTGGACAGAGCAGACATCAACATCCCAAAATGCAATTCACAACCCTAAATAAAGAGAAAACACATCAGTAACTGTTCATTAACAGATATTCTAGAGAGTGTATCATCAGGAGTCACTGTATTAGTCTGTATCACCTGTATTTATGTCCAGTTATTGTTGTCACTATGTGAGTTTTTTATGTGGCACTGTTATGAAATGAGGACTCTTGACTGCAAACGAAATATTCCTGCGGCTATAAATAAAGTAACCTAACCGAACCTAACCAAGGGAAAATATCAGCTTAAAATAAATATTTTTTAATGTTCCACTGATAAAAAAATATTAAAAAGGTCAAATCTAGCACAGCCTGAGGGCAGAGGAGTTCATTTTAAAGCAAACCATCAATTTAAATATATTTTTTGTACATTTTTAAAATAAATAATAATCATTTTCTCAGCTTGCAGCCATGTTGTGCTCTTTAACGTTGAGAAAGCTGTAATTATTTCCTTCATCTAGCGCACTAAAACTGCTGGACGTGATTGCAGGCTCCTTACCTCTGTAGAAAAGACTGACATGACGGCTACATGTCATTCACTAGACGAATAGAAAAAGGAAACTCATCCGTACCAACCAAACGCATTTCCAGATTTCTACCAAAAGGTCTCGCTAAACTGCAGGCACCGACAGAGACTCTCGCTGGTCATTAAAGTCTAAAAGTACTGTTTGACGATATTCGAGTTGGCAGTTTTCAGGTCAAACCACATGAATCTTCACAAAGGGGGCAGTTCACCCAAAAAATGAGCATTTAGTCACTATTTACTTGCTTTTTTCTGTCGAATATGAAAGTAGATATTTTAAAGAATGCTGAAAATGGGTAACCATTGACTTCCATTGTAGAAATATTACTATGGTTTAAAGCAATAATGAAGTATAGACCATTGTTTTGCTTTACAAGACCTCATTATACACTAAAATATATCAGAAAAATGTGAAGTTTTCCATATTTTTGAGATTATTTTTGCTCTAATTTGACATCTTCCCATTTGTTTATGATTTTGAATTGCATCATGGGGTCTTAATCTTTCTTTCAGGACCTTTTAACCTTGAAAAAGTTGGAAAAATTGGCTTTAATAAACATTTTTTAAGAGTGTAAAGTGCTGTATTGCCTGGGTTGGTGTTGTATATTAGGTTACAAGCACTTTGCAATAAATTGCCAGCACATTTTCTGCTATTTTACCCACTTATTTCTCTATTTATTATTTATTATTGATTTTTTTTTTTTTAATTTGACATTTTCCCATTTATTTATGCTTTTGAATTGCATTATTATCTTTATTTCAAGATCTTTTACCCTTAAAAAGTTGGAAAAATTGGCTTTAATAAACATTTTTTAAGAGTGTAAAGTGCTGTATTGTCCGTGTTGGTGTTGTATATTAGGCTACAAACACCATGTAATAAACAACCAGCACATTTTCTGCTATTTTACCCACTTATTTCTCTATTTATTATTTATTATTGATTATTTTTTGTTTTAATTTGACATTTTCCCATTTATTTATGCTTTTGAATTGCATTATTATCTTTATTTCAAGATCTTTTAACCTTAAAAAGTTGGAAAAAGTGACTTTTATGAACATGTTTAAAAGTGTAAAGTGCTGTATTGTCCGGGTTGGTGTTGTATATTAGGCTACAAACACCATGTAATAAACTACCAGCACATTTTCTGCTATTTTGCAGACTTATTCCCCTATACATTATTTATTATATTATTTTAAGCTACTAAAATGTCACTATAATAGTCACTTTGTTAAACTGTAGAGTTGAATTTACAGCATCAAATGTGGACAGAGCAGAGATCAACATCCCATAATGCAATTCACAACCCTGAATAAAGACAAAACACATCAGTAACTGTTCATTAACATATTTTAGACAGTGTATCATCAGGAGTCACTGTATAATACTGTATTACCTCTATTTATGTACATTTCTTGTTGTCATTATGTGAGTTTTGTATGTGGCACTGTTATGAAATGAGGACTCTTGACTGCAAACCTTTGGGTAACAAATAAAGTCACATATCCTAACATAACCTAGTTTTTTGACTTTCAAAGGAAAAAATCAGCCTAAAATAAATAGAAAAACACATACTATGGAAGTCAATGGTTATCAGTTTCCAACATTTTACTAAATATCTTCTTTTGTGTTCAGTAGAAGAAGGAAAGTAGTAAAATAAACAAGTAAAGGTGAATAAATGATGACAGATTTTGGGCGAACTACACTGCAGAAAATGCTTTTCGGTCCCACTTTATATTAAAAGGCCTTAATTAATATGTACTTAGATTGAAATGAATCACTTGTTGCATTGTACATATTGTGTAAATACATGCTTTTACATTGCACATATGCTTGATTAAATACCTGCATGTAATTGCATCAGTAATTACATTGATAATTACACTCTCTTACAACTTAACCCACTTTTAAACCGACCCACACCACCAAACCTGTCATCAACCCTACCTGTACCCCACCCAAAGAGCAGCAGAAGTCTTCTGCAATGTATTATGAACACATTACTTACATTGTATTTATATTGTGACGCAAGTAGTAGTTAAGGACACTTAATATAAAGTGCTCTTCTTAATTAGAGTTTTGGTCCCACTTTATTTTAAGTGGCCTTAACTACTTTGCATTTATTTTTGGATGCAAGTACGATGTCCTTACTGTTAACAATGTATTGCAAAACCCTTAATATGAGATATGGGTATTATCAGGGACAGGTTTGATGGTATGGGTGGGTTTAAGTTGGGCTAAGGTGTGAAGCAGGGGTGTCCAAACTCAATCCTGGAGGGCCGGTGTCCTGCAGATTTTAGCTCCAAATTGCTTCAACACACCTGCACGGATGTTTCTAGAAAGCCTAAGAGCTTGATCAGCTAGCCCAGGTGTGTCTGATTGGGGTTGGAACTAAACTTTGCAGGACACCGGCCCTCCAGGACCGAGTTTGGACATGCCTGGTGTAAAGGATGGTCAACAGTGTGATTATAAATGACATTACACAAATAATTACTACATGCAGGTATACACTTTCTGTGTAACTACATATTATTTAAGGCCACTTAATATAAAGTGGGACCATTTCTGTCTTGTTTCTAGTCCAAATATCTTAAATTTTGTAAAAAAATAAGTCAAAAGTAAGAGCATTGTTCCTTAAAACAAGCTAAATAATCAGCCAATGGGGTCAGCTAATTAATCTAGTTGAGTCTTTGATGTAACATTATTCTGTTTACCCCATTGGTAGATCATTCAGCTTATTTAAAGGAAGAACACACTGAATTTTGACTCATTATTTCTGAAACAACACAATATTTTTTGCTCGTCTAGAAAATGCTTCCTGATTTAACACTTTTTAGATATTTGGACTAGAAACAAGACAACGGAAACAGAGTTTTTTTTTGCAGTGCATCCCTTTAAACGTCTGTTAGAGCGGCGAGCGCTTTCTACTGTGCTACGAGAGCTTCGCTACTCCGTTTGCAGGCGTACAAACACATCCGTTAAAGGCATAATGAGCATTAAAAGTACCAAAAGAAAGAAAGGTAGGAATATGGGTCGTTCAGTGACAACACACACACACACACACACACACACATATGTGCGCGTCTCTGGAAATACTGTACATTAGGGAGAAGAATCCTGCAAGCAGGAGCGTCAGTAGTGTTCTGTACAGCGAATGCGGTTGAAGATGCAGGAGCCGGGATTTTCTATTGCAGAGGTCGTTTCATTAATCCAATCGTTCAGGCGAAGGAAGAAGAAGCAAGCAAATGGAGCCGGTTTTGCAGCGCTGCCGATTATTCCGCTGTTAAGGCGAGCCTGCTATTTGTTCTCCTTTTTCCTGAGGCGTGTGGGTACTAAAAACCAAATCAGGACTTTTTTTTTTTTTTTAAGCAGGAGGATGGATCCGGGATGTTTGCTTGTGCTTCTGGCGCTCATGCACATGAGGAGATGATTTGCTGGCGTGTGCTTTACTGTATGTACAGTCTGTGTTTTGGCAGACGTGGGTTTCTAAGGTGCTGATGTTTCGAGCCGATTGTGTTCACAGCGTCAGACCAGGACACAAACAGAGAGATGAAGGCCATGAGGCGCTCTGCTGTGTTACTGGTGGACTTCGTTGGCGATCAGACTGTCCTCTCCTGACTGGAAATCGGCTTCGTTCAGGCTGTTTCCGGCGTTGATCATCTCCTCGTCCTGCGAGGAGCCCTGACCGTCGTCTTCTCCACTGCCTGCTCCAGTCTCGTCTGAGTTTGGGTCCTGCAGGACCTGGGCGATGTACATCTGCTGCAATGGAGGAAAACACACACAGGCGTGAGCCATACATTGTAAAATAGTGCTATTCTTACATTTAGTTTCGTCTTGTTTCTAGTCCAAATATCTAAACCAGGAGTGCTCACACCAGTTCCTGGAGATCTACCTTCCTGCAGAGCTGATTAAACACTCCTGTCTCTAATTAACAAGAGCTCATTCAGATCCTGCTTTGTTGGTTTAAGCCCCGGTCAGATCACAGAAGTTTGTCACAATTTCGGCACGGTTTCCTTAACATAAGGTGTCGAGGTGATTCGTAAACGACAATTGGCCATCGTGACACAAGATTCAATCTTTTCTTCTCATGTAATGTGGCATAGTTCACTACAACCAATGTCTGCGATTCCTCACGACACCATTGCAGAAAGTCTAGCATGTTTCATTTTTTTCTGTCGTGTGGGTGACAATGTGCACATCATTTCTTGGCTATCTCAGCAGGTGCTGCTGTTAATGCGCCGGTCGGGTAATCAAAAAACAGGCTGCATATTTACTTATGGGTAGGTCAGGGGGGGATAAGATCAATCATTGGTTAAATAACTTTAACTAGCTTTTCTTAAATATTAAGGTGTTTTAGGCTATTTTATCTGACAGACTGGCACAAACATGTCGACATCTCCATTCTCACAATGAGTTTCTGAGTTCTCTCAGCCTTCGAATCGAGTTTGTTCTTCCAAGGTAATCTGGGAACATGTTCAGTGCTGCGAATAAATTGCTAAAGCATGCCCTGCTTATTCAAATTAGTCCTTAATAGTGTAAACAGTTTAATACAGGCTTCTCTGAAACTGTGAATATTTAAATTCGATTTTATGTAGTCTAGATTATTATTTAATTTAACAAAGCAACAAAATCTCACAGCAGTTTGTGTTTTGAAGCAATTCACCTCAGAGGTTATTCGTTGTTCTTGTTTATAGATAAACTGACCAACAAAAGACACATTAAAATTAAGATACAAATTATAGCAAACGAAATTTGCTTCAAAAAGATATTTATTCCAAGAAAACTAAACTCCGAGAAGTGTTGGATGGATGATTTGTTTCGCTCTGATGTAATAAATAATGTGAGTCTGAATATATATATATATATTATAATAATAAATTTAAAAAAAAAAGTTTTTAATTTGTCAACTCTCGTTATTTCCTATTTATGGCTTTTGTGCTTTTAAAGAGTGGGAGTTGGTAAACATATTCAAGGGCGTGCACAGATGTGGAGCATTTTGATTGATGTATTGGGCCGCTCTGGCCCAAAATGCCAGGGCCGATTTTTTTTGTCCCAGTCCAGCCCTGCAATGAGTGCAATTGTTTGTATTCAATACTTTATTATAATTATTATTATAATTTTCCATATCAGTAATACTTGTATTTTGAATGATATTTTGAATTTAAATAGTTTTTGTCTTGTGTTTACATTAATTTTACATTCGAATAGCCAAAATTACAAGTTTCAGTCTTTTGAATGCGATTAATCGCGATTAGTTTTTTTTAAAAAGTGTGATTAATTAGTTAATTTTTTTTAATCGATTGACAGCACTAATATATATATATATATATAAACATAAATATGTTATATAAATAAATATATTAGTATAATATATATATATATATATATATATATATATATATATATGTATATATATATATATATATATATATATATATATATATGTATGTGTATATATATATATATATATATATGTATGTGTATATATATATATATATATATATACATATATATACATATATATACATATATATATATATATATATATATATACACATATATATGTATGTATATATATATATATATATATGTATATATATATATGTGTGTGTGTGTGTGTATCTATGTATATATACATACATACATACATACATACATATATATATATATATATATATATATATATATATATATATATACATACATACATACATATATATATATATATACATATATATATATATATATATATATATATATATATATATATATATATATATATATATATATATATATATATAAATAAATATTTTAACCAAATTGACAGAAGGTTAAACGGGAATATTAATAATTAATAATAACTCATTATGATTGATTATTAATATTCATAAACTGAGCTAATTCTGAGCTAGCATTGTTATTATTAAAATAGTCCATTTAATTCTGTATAACACAAACTATTATTACTTATCAGAAATTTAAAAATTATTTAATATCATGATCACTATTTAGCATTTATTACTATCAATAATTAAATACGAGAGCCAACCTGAAGGTTTTAGTTTGAAAAAGTTGTGGTGCATCTGAAAAAATACCTGAGATTTGTTAGAGGGTGAAGATCTGGCAGGACGTCCATTCTCTACACCGTCAACCTCGGTGTCTTTGGTGTCGATCTGTGTGAGAGAGGAAGACAGACACACAAACACACACAGAGAGAGCGCAGTGGTGAGTGTTACTGCTCCAGCACAGGTGACAGTCTACCTGAGCTACTGGAGCGAGCCGCGGTGGACTGTACCCTGAGCTCATACCTGCGCCACGGCAACGCGTACCTTGTAGTTGTGTGCGCTGAGGTATTTGAAGTGGCCGAAACACACATGCGACAGGCAGACCACGATGGTGATGATGAGCACCACAAACGTGAACATGGAGGTCGGAGTCAGAAAGCCTGAGGAATCACAGAAGGAGAGAGAGAATCAGCTGAAGAACTACATCAGAAGCACAAAACACACACACACAGGTAGGTGCGCACGAACGCACGCACACACACACCTATCCTGACGGTGGAGAAGAAGAGCAGCCAGAACAGGCACAGGATTGGTGCAGCCACCACTTGATTGACAGCTCCAGAGTGGATCTTCTTGTCCAGTTTGGAGGGCAGGTAAGCGTAGTACATGTTGTACCTGTCAACCAGGTGCTTCAGGAGCATGTACATCAGCCCTGCACACACAAACACACACTGTCGGCTGCAGAAAACACCAACACACTAAACACATAAATGCAGGACTGACTGGATTACAACATCTGTGCTGTGATGTAATTGGCTAATATTATTTAGCTCCGCCCATACAGTGTTGGTCCATACAGACCCGGGGATAGCGGAAGAAGTCCTCATTTATAGTGTTTATATGAACACCATTATCTTTATAACTGAATAAAATTATGAATAACAAATATAACAGGGCATTAAATTACTGTTTATTTCTGCATTTTAACTCTGTAAACTATAAAATCAAGCGTCTCCTCACAGCTTGTGTCTCATTTTGTGAGCCGACTGACAACAGTTGTTCGCTCCCCTCCTTCTGGTAGAGTCTAGATCAGATATGCGGCCGGCCGGTGCGATATGCACATTAATATAGCAGCTTTTTTATGACACTGTATAACAATAATTAATATTTTTACAGAACTGTGATGGTTGGGTTTAGGGTTGGGAGTAGGCGTTAAAATAAATTTACTTAAGTAATTCAATAGATTACATAAATAATACTCAGTACAACTACTGTTTTTACCTTACTGTAACGGTTAGGTTTAGGGTTGGGGTGGGGGTAGACATTATTAAAATACAATAAATGGGAAATTTAATAAATAACAGAAATAACTCTTGTTAACTTCAGAATGCAGCAGCACAAGTGGTCTTTAAAGGGTCACGAAACACCAGAACACATGTGTTTGAGCTGTTGACAGTGGTATATGTGTCCCACACTGCTAAAAACACTATTAGGACACCTATATTTCACTAAAAAGTGTAAATTGGTTGTTTTTGCGTTATTTCAAGCAAATTTGTACTTCCGGTTTGAAACTAATTGTTGAAGCTGCGTCACGGTCATGACATAATAGCGTGTATTCCAGCGTGCAGACTGGACGTCTGTGCCAGAGTGTGTCTTATTACGTCTTACAGTGTGCTGCATTAATGCATGAGTAAAGCTTGGTTCAAACCAATCAGCGCGCTCTATTGTGCAACTTTAATATTAATATTCATTACTGTCACAGTGTTTAGACGACAGAGACGCCACGTTGTGTTGGCGAAACAAGCGTGAAGTGTTGCTTTTATAGTTTGCTGCAGTGAAGTTTTGTTTTCATTTTCTCTCTGTGAGAGCGCAGCTGGAGTCACGTGTGGATTAACAGTGTACGTGACGCTCCACAACAATAACTTACGTGTCTAAGGAGGATTATTGTTTACCTGAGAGCTGTTCTCATCTCCAAACACTGAGATCCGGATTCGCTTTAGTCTCCTCTTAATAAAGACGCGGCTCTAGTTGCTGGTGATTGTTCTGTCTCTACAGATTTGGTAAGTGAGCGACCAGTGCTCTTTGTTTATTCAGTTTGTTCATATCGAACTAAGTTAACTATTGCTCAGAGTCACCGAGTGTAAACACGTTAGCATCACAACCAAACTTTAACCTCGTGTAGGGTTTTTACCGCATTTAGTGACCGGAATAACATACGTGGCTTTCTGACGCTACCTGCCGTGTGCATCTAAGTTTCCGGGAAATGCGGAGGTTTTTTTTCTCTCATTCGCCGTGCGGTATCAAACATTGCATGAAAAATACACGCTTAGAGCAGATCCTCGAATCAAATATCTTGTTTGTCGTGAGGGGCATGAATGAATTCCCTGAATGAAAGAGCCAAACTGCAGTTAAAGTCCAACATTTAATAATTTGGCAAATAATTCGACAACAGATGTCCATGTAGGTTAAACACCATCACTTTCTTCTGTGTGTTAATTTTGACTCTGAAACTCGCGCGTGCCCAAATAGACACTCCCACACCCTCCCACTTTAGTTCCTCCGACACTCCCCCCTAAACAGAGCTGGACACGCCCACTTTTCTGACTTTTTCCAAAGTAGAGGTGTGAAAACACCCTGCTAAAACGAGGGGGTTTCATGGCCCTTTAATGAACCTAAAAGAGCACATGTCACTCCGCTGCTCATCCGTTTGCACTGGCTGCCAGTTGCTGCTTGCATCAAATTCAAAGCTCTGATGTTTCCCTACAAAGTGACTTCTGGCTTTGCTCCTTCTTATCTGCGCTCACTTCTGCAGATTTATGTGCCCTCCAGAAACTTGCGTTCTGTGAATGAACGCCGCCGCGTGGTTCCATCCCAAAGAGGGAAGAAATCACTTTCCCGAACTCTCGCGTTCAATCTGCCCAGTTGGTGGAATGAACTCCCTAACTGCATCAGAACGGCAGAGTCACTCGCTGTCTTCAAGAAACGACTAAAAACTCAACTATTTAGTCTCCACTTCCCTTCCTAATCTGCAATTGCCTCTCTGGCTCCACCGCTAACTGTATTACAAAAAAAAAAAAAAAAAAAAACTTACATTACTAATGTTTTGCTTATTACACTACACACCTGAAAATTGCCTACAGCACTTATTCATTGTTGCTCTTATAGTTGTGTAAGTAGCTTCCTTGTCCTCATTTGTAAGTCGCTTTGGATAAAAGCGTCTGCTAAATGACTAAATGTAATTGTAACTTCAGGCTGCAAACGTATCCGATCTAGCAACAACCCCTCCTTCCCCCCTGCTCAACTGGCCACGCTCAATACTGCCTCTGCTCAGAGCTCCACGCCCATTATGATGCATGTTTTGAAAAAATTCTGAGGTAGACTTGAACCGAAAGTGGGGGGTTTCATGGCCCTTTACAGTTTTTTACGATTGTTTACACTCTAAAATAAAAATTTCCACACAATTTGCAAAATTCTACTCCAAGGAGCAAAACACCGCCACAGATTTGCACAACATTACACACAATGGGCTCTATCATACACCCGGCGGAATGTGGCGCAAGGCACGACACAATTATTATTTGCTAGTTTCAGCTTGGCGCAAGTGTCGTTTTGACGTTTTGCACCACGTTGTTTAAATAGCAAATGCATTTGAGCTCATATGTGCACCCATAGGTGTTCTGGTCTAAAAAGGAAGGCGTTCTGAGGCGCACTGTTATTTTGAGAAACTATAATAGATTTTTCAATAGACCAAAACAAAGCCGGTCTAAAGTCCAGCGCAGAGCGCGTTAGTTGTGCGCCTCGCTTACACACTGCTTAATACACACAAGATGTAGAGCAATTCGCAAATATCTCTACAAATGAAAAAGAATTAAAATATTAAGGATATATATAGGATATAATAAGAATAGATATAAATATAAATATAAAGGATTAAAATATTACAAAACATATAATTTTCCAGCCTACATGAATAAATAAAAAATGCCTTTATGCCTACTTCATCTCGTGAGGCTTTTTCAGTTCATTCATAACAATTTGCTTTTGTATAATGTTATTATTATTAGCTTTATTATTTATTATATCCATATTTATATTTGTTTTATTAAAAACAAGCTTAGATTTGTCCACCTGTCAGGTTTTAGACCATATAGGGCACAGCATGTGTATTAGCATATAACTCAGTATTTTGAGCACACTTCGTTATTATTGTTCATTAATTTATTTGCTGGAAATTCAAACTGAATTTAGAAATAGTTTTGAAACAAATCTTTGCGCTTAACAAACTAAATTAATTATGTAAAGGCTAATGGATGTCTGTGCGTACAAGGTTTCCCTATCCACGAGAGCGAAAGTGAAAATAGATTAAGAGATGCCTTATCTCTCAATCTCGCGCTGCAGATGCTCTGTTAAACTGTTTTCTTGCTAGTGAAATGTTCAGTTTTTCCACTCACACTTACTTTACGTCCTGTAAATAGCGAATGCGCTAATGGCACGACGCAACTGGCTCTTAAAGGGAATGGGAGATGAGACTCTGATTGGTTTACTCTCAAAACACACCTATAACTCATTAAGAAAATAAGCTCAACCCTTTTAGATCATGCGCCACGGCGCAGAGCGGATTTTTCCGTCCTTAAAACAGCAAAAGTGGATTCTGACACGCCCTGAAAGCATTTGCGCCCTGCGCTCTGCACTTTGCGCATGGACCGTCAAAATAGAGCCCAATGCTTCACTCTTTTTGCAAAACATTACACACATTTTGACACCTTAGATACAGATAAGGATTGTGAGGTTACTTCCTAGTCATTACAAAGCCCAGGATTGCCAATGACCACGCTAATGAACAAACTGAATAAACACATCCAAAAGGTGTGGAAGCACACATGTGCTAAATTAAAAACGCAGCACTCAGGTGTGCTATAAAAGGTAGCAGGTGAGCTCACCTCTATTCATCAAAAAATGGAAGGATCTAGAAGAAGAGTGAGAAGGAGAGGGGGCGCACAAAGAGGAGAAGTAGTAAGTAGAGGACGAGGAGATAGAGGAAGAGGCGTAGGTAGAGAAGGACTTGAAGAGTTGATAGAACCTGAGGACCAAATTTGACTCAAGAAATCCAGAAACAGGCTAGTTTCAGCGCTAGCCTGCTGCTCCTGACGGCGCTTGCATGTAAATCTCATTTAACACTTGAGCAACTAAACGAATGCTGAAGTCTATTTAACTGATTATATTTTAATTACATCACAACATTGATGCTGTCAAGTTTATCAGTATGGAAGAAACTCTAGCTGTGCATATAACCCATTATAGTAGCAACATTTGATCTCATCTGAGACAGACGCAAAGATCAGTGTGTGGAGTATTTTGATTTGAGATGCAGTTTTTCACATGATGATGGTGTGTAGACGGACACTGATGAGGTTAATGAGTGTGTGAGACGGTTAGCGGTGTCTGAAATGAACATCTCTGTCTGTGTTTACAGTGTGGGCTGAGAGAGAGAGAGAAATGAAATCCTCCGCAGAGCAGAACCAGCGTGACCCGATGAGTCATACATCAGCAGCTGAGTGTGTGCGCATGTGTGTTAGACAGTATGTTTGTATCTGTCTGTGTGCCCATGTGTGTCTGTTTGTGTGTGTGTGTGTGTCTGTATGCGCATGTATGCATACATGTCTGTGTTTATGTACATGTGTGTGTCTATGTGTATGTGTTCGCATGCCTCTGTGTATGTACACGTGTGTGTTTTTGTGTGTGTGTGTGTGCATGTGAGTCTATGTGAGAATGTGTGTATCTGTTTGTTTGTTTGTGTCTATGTGTTTGCGTGTATGTGCATGCATCCATATGTGTCTGTACGTGTGTGTCTTTGTGTGCAGGTATGTCTGTGTTTGTGTGTGTATGCATGCGAGTCTATGTGAGAAAGTGTGTATGTGCATGCATGCATATGTGTCTGTACATGTGTGTGCATGTATGTCTGTATGTCTCTGTGTGTCTATGTGCATGCATGCGTGTATTTCTGTGTGTCTGTCTGTAACTGCATGTATGCATGCGTGTGTGTATCTACGAGAGAATGTGTGTATCTGGTTGTGTATGTGTGTACGTGCATGTAACGTGTGTGTCTTGAGTATGTACACGTGTCTGTGTGTGTATCTTTGTGTCTGTGTGTCTATATCTGTGTGTGTGTGTGTGCATGTGAGTCTATGTGGGCATGTGTGTGTCTGTTTATGTGTGTGTCTACCTGTATGTGTATGCGTGTACAGTGTGTGCATGTATGCATATGTGTCTGTGTGCATGTGTTTCAGTGTGTGTGTGTGTGTCTGCAAGTCTGTTTGTTTGTTTGTTTGTTTGTGTCTATGTCTGTGTGTGTGTATGCATGCGAGTATGTGAGCATGTGTGTATCTGTGTTCGTGTGTGTGTGTGTGTGTGTGTCTGTGCACATGTACATTTGTGTCTGTAAGTCTATGTTTGTTTGTGTCTGTGTGTGTATGCATGCAAATCTCTGTATCTGTTAGTTTGTGTATGTCTGTGTGTGTACAAGTAAATCCATGTTTGTTTGTGTCTGTGTCTCTGTGCGTGTCTGTCTGTGTGTGTCTGTGTGCATCTATGTGTGTCTTTGTGCATCTATGTGTTTGCGTGTCGGTCTATACTTGTCTGTGTGCAACTATGTGTGTGCGTGTCGGTCTATACGTGTCTGTGTGCAACTATGTGTGTGCGTGTCGGTCTATACGTGTCTGTGTGCAACTATGTGTGAGCGTGTCGGTCTGTGTGCATCTGTGTGTGTGCGTGTCAGTCTATGTGTGTCTGTGTGCATCTATGTATGTGCGTGTCGGTCTATGTGTGCATCTATGTGTGTGCGTGTCGGTCTCTGTGTGTATCTATTAGTATACATGTCGGTCTATACTTGTCTGTGTGCAACTATGTGTGTGCGTGTCGGTCTGTGTGCATCTATGTGTGTGCGTGTCGGTTTATGTGTGCATCTGTGTGTGTGCGCATGTCGGTCTATGTGTGCATCTATGTGTGTGCGTGTCTGTCTATGTGTGCATCTATGTGTGTGCATCTATATGTGTGCTTGTAGGTCTATGTGTGTCTGTGTGCATCTGTGTGTGTGT
>NC_141031.1:46540000-46547500 GCF_052040795.2 Danio rerio
AAGACTGCCATTGACTTAATATTGGATCAACATTTGTGAGCTCATAACTGCATCAGACTGTCCTACAGACTAGAGTCAGGCCTCATTCAACTCAGTCTAGCCAGCAGCCAATCACTGATGACCTTTAGACTTACTAACAACTCCCTAGTAACCACTTACAACACCCTAGCAACTGTTTTATAAACTATGACTAGCTATTCTAACACATGCTAGTAGTTTTAACATGCTACTGACATGCTAATCTTGCTATAAACATGCTAATGACATACTAATCATACTAGCACATGCTTATTCATGCTAACAACATGCTAATTCATGCAAGAATCATGCTAGCAACATGCTAATTCAAGCTAGAATCATGCTAGTTACGTGCTAATTCATGTTAGTATCATGCTAGTAACATGCTAATTCATGCTAACAACATGTTTATGATGCTAGAATCATGCTAACTACATGCTAATTCATGCTAACAACATGCTAATTAATGCTAAAATCATGCTAGTAACATGCTAATTCATGCTAGTATCATGCTAATTCATGCTAGAATCATGCTTACAACATGCTAATTCATACTAGAAACATGCTAGAAACATGCTAATTCATGCTAGAATCATGCTAATATTGTGCTAATTCTTGCTAGAAACACTAGTAACATGCTAATTCATGCTAGAATCATGCTAATAAAGTGCTAATTCTTGCTAGAAACACACTAGTAACATGCTAATTCATGCTAGAATCATGCTAACAACATGCTAATACATGCTAGTAACATGCTAATTCATGCTAACATACATGTACTTATTTATGCTGACTGTTTTAAGCTTCATAAAAACTACTTTAGCTATTTAACACTTTAAAACCACTTCAAACTTTCAGACTCGGCTTTTCAAGCCACCATAAAGTTTGTCCTCAAACTAAAATATCTAATACTCCTAGTCTTTTCTCCCATAGGAAACTGAATCTCAAAAACGAGCGCACTTCCACATCGTAGAATACGCTCAGTAAAATACAGTTTATTTCACTCTTCACAACCAGGTCTTGAATCCATATGTCTGAAATTAAAGAACTGAACCCTGCTGAGAGAGAGAGAGAGAGAGACAGTGAATGAAAGACACACAGGAGGTGAAAGGTGGTGTGTGTTTCTCACCAGCGCACGTTCTGAGGATCCGGTGCGTAGCTCACACTCCAGTTATAGACATGAAGACCGTCACTGAACTGAGATGAGCGCGGCTCCAGACGACACTTACAGCCCTGACACTGACACGCATTAAAGTCCTTCAGGATTCTGCACACACACGCACAATGAATCAACACCAAACAGACACTGACATTCCTATAATGAAGAGGCAAGAGAAATAATCATTACAAACACCCTTCATTCAATGTAGAACAATTTAAAAAAAAAAGGGGGGGGGGGGTGTATTTATAAATATGCATTGTGCATTAATTGATTAATTTAAACATAATTAAACATTAAAAAACATTCAATTAAAACTCTTATTTAATATTAGTTATTATTATTATAAATAACTATAACAATAAAAAGATGCAACATGAGGTGGGAAAAATATCTGAAGAATAAACTGAACAAGTTTCATACCAAAAGTAACCAATACACTCACCGGCCACTTTATTAGGTACACCTGTATGCTAACGCAAATTTCTAATCAGCCAATCACATGTAGACATAATCAAGACGATCTGCTGCAGTTTAAACTGAGCATCAGAATTTACTGTACTCGAATGGCCTCCACAGTCACAAGATCTCAATCCAATAGAGCACTTTTGGGATGTGGTGGAACGGGAGATTGGCATCATGGATGTGCAGCCGACAAATCTGCAGCAACTGTGTGATGCTATCATGACAACATGGAGCAAAATCTCTGAGGAATATTTCCAGTAGCTTGTTGAATCTCTGACATGAAGGATTAAGGCAGTTCTGAAGGCAAGGGGGTCCAAATCGGTACTAGTAAGGTGTACCTAATAAAGTGGCCGGTGAGTATATATGCAAACAAGGTTTAAAAAAAAAATATATACTATAACAGAAAATATAAGGTTATCTGATTTATTTAGAATAGCACAAAAATCTTCATGCAAGACATTACAAATAAAAATTTATTTAATTGTGCATTTATAAGTATACAACTAAACTTAGATTTAAACTTTCAGTCTAAATTCAGTCTGACTGATGTTCATTTAACAAAAATAAAATAATATATTTAAAAACCAGTCGGGGGAAATACAGTTCGGCACCATTTTTCACTCAATACAAATCATCAACATTGAGAAAATGCAAAAAACTTATTAAAATCTTTGATTAAAAACATTACGGTACTTTATTTTAAATAAACATCGATTTAAACATACTTTACAGTAAATAAATAGATAAAAAACCTCTTTAAATGACAGATATTTATTTCTATATCCACATTAGAGCAGTGCAATGATCGGTCTGTCCTGGACTCACATTGCAGTCATGGCCTCGTTCTGGAAGGTGACGAACGCCATGCCCAGCGGTTTAGTGTTGACTTTCTCCTTCTCCTTCCTGTATTCCTCTTTCAGTTTGGCTTCCAGTTTAGTGTAATAACTCACAGCCTCCTCCTGCAAAAACACTGAGCGTCAGCACGACTACATTACACACACCTGAACAACACACAACTAAACACACACACACACACACACAAACGCCTGGACACACACACACCTAAATACCACAACACACACACACTGACCACACAAAACTCAGTACTTCCTCCCAGCAGTGAGATTTACTTCCTCACACACATTCATTATAAAGGGATTTAACTAAACTAAGGGTGCTTTCACACTAGCACTTTTGGTCCGCATCCGGTTTCGTTGGACATCAGAGTACAATACATTTAGCAAGCGTGAATGTGTCTTCTGAACTCACCAACGAACCGTACCCAAGTCCGCCTGAAAGAGGTGGTCTGGGGAACAATTCATGCAAACTTCTGATGTGAATGCAATCGTACCAAATAACTGAAGTGAACCGCCAACTGCACAACAAACTGTAATTTTCATAGGGTTCATTAGTGTGTGTGTGTGTGTACGTCTGTATCACCTACCTTGGTGACAAGCGGGACTGAGCCAGTGCAAACAGCGATATTAGCCCCTTTCACACAGACAGACCTTTCTGGAAAATTACCGGCAATTTTCCGGAAAGGTCTGTATGTGTGAGCAGGCCTATTTTGAAAATACCGGTAAATTCGTTCCGGCTACTTTCTGGAAAGAGAAGTTGTAACATTACCGGTAATTTGCTGGAATGCTGCACTGTGTAAACGCAGAAGGAAGATTGCCGGAAAAAGTGTGCGCACGACTAGAACATGCTGATGTCAGACGTCTAATTTAGCCAATCAGAAAGTTCAGATGCATTCACATCCGTGCGGATTATGAAAATAAAAGCCTTTGAATGGCTTTTGAATTTGAATTTGAGTGCAGGCAATTGAACCAAGGGTGAAAGCACCCCCCCCCCCCCCCCAAAAAAAATCAGTTACTGACTAAAAAAAAATAAATGTAGAAATTCTACTACAAAAGGACTTTGCAAAAACAATGAACAATTTTAATGGGTAGTTGTGAGTAATTATTTTATTGTAACATTTATAACATTTTAAATATTATTAATTTCATAAATTGTAACAATTAAACAGCAATTAAGCAACATTTTAAACATTTTTAAATGTATTTTTTTATTAGTTTTTTATTTTAAAAAATATTTTTTTTAATTAAATATTGGTTATAGATAATATTTCACAGGAAAGAAAATTTTTGTTCATTAACTTAAAAAAACAATTTTTGTCAAAATAAATATTTAAATATATTATTAAAATTTTATTTTACTCTTTTCTAAACATTACAAAATGTATTATGGATTATAAATATTATACATGAAAGTCAATTATTGATAATCAATTGATATTAAAATTCAGTAAATATTAATACACTTTAAAAAAAAAAATATATATATATATATATATATATATAAATAATTCAATTCATAAATAGTATTCATTTCTAAATATTCGCAAATGTATTATGGATTTTACATTTTTATAAATATTTCACTTGAAAGCATATTATTGATAATTAGTTGATATCATACTTTGATAAATATTAAACAAAATAAATAAATTAGCAAAATTAAACGATAAAATTAGTATACTATATTTTAACATATTACAGAAATGGATTTAAATAGTTTTAAAATTGATTAAAAAAATAAATTCCTTTTTTAGTAATTGCTGATAATCCCTAACACATTATTATTCACACATGTGTTATGGATTATCAGAAATTACCATAAAAAGAATAGTTAGTTTGCGTCCTGCTTGCTTAGGTCAGTGCTGTGTTTTGCAATTTTCTACTTTATACTGGCAGCAGGACAGATGTACTGTGGATAAAGTGTTACAGAGGCTCTGTGGATAATGTGTGTGTGTGTGTGTCTGTGTACCTCTTCACAGCCGGTGATGGCGCAGCAGCAGAGGTGACCGCAGGGTTTAGGGTTGATCATGGTGGGCATGTGTTCCTTCGCCATCAGATCTGTGAAAAACTTCTTACTGCGCTCAGTCTTCTTCCTATACACGCACACACAAACAGACACAAAACACACACACAATATCCATCCCTTCAGAGAGCAGAAATTTCAGCCTGTTTAAGGAATCACGAGCAGATATAGAACTGTGGCAGAAACATAAAATGTAAGCTGAAAAAATGCTTTAAAAACATGAAAATGCAAAGGGAATTCCAGGAGGGAAAAATCTAAATTGTAAGATGGAGACTCGCATTTTTGAAAAAAAATAAATAAATAAATCACAAAACACAAACTCAATATTCTGAGAGGAAAAAACAAAACAATTGTAAGATGGAGACTCACATTTTTAAGAGAAAAAACAAAGAATTGTGAGACAAAAATTCCATATTTAAGAAAAAAAGATAAAAAAATTAGGGTGGAAACTCAAATTTTAGAGGAAAAAGGGATGAAAAAATAAGCTGGAAATCATAGACTGTAAAAGATATGGACGTAATATGCGTGATGTCATCCTGAACAACGCAAAAGAAGCTACAAGTAGGCGTGGCCAACTGTCGCCTTTTTGTTTGTGCGTCATCGCACCAACCGGGGGATCCCAAATAAGGGCAAAGAGGTGGAGCTTGAGCGGAGCTGCAGACGCCTGCTAGCATTTTGCCAAGACAGGCTTTTCTTTGGAAGAAACACTGAATACTTCATCACCTGAGACTCATTTGTGTTCTGACCTCATGTGTTTGGTTGTACACTATATCAATAAAGTGTTTAGTCCTTTAAAAACCCTGTTGTAAATACATTGAGCCACTAAACATTGTTCTTCTGATGTTTTTCTACAGGAGGGAAACGCAATTTACGTCCAAACACTTCAGATATAGTCTGTGTTGATAAATGCAGGACTACTGATGAACTCCAGCATAACACTGTAGGACAACGCTTCAGATGACTGTTCTGGAGTCTACAGCTGATCAATCTGTCAGATTCTGGAGAGCATTACAGCTCTATATAATCTTAAATAAAACAAATACATTTATAGAGATGGTGTATAAGTATATAACTTCACTCAGCAGGGAAATGGAGGCCATGTGAATGGGTTGTAAAGCCAAGACCTAGCTGTCACTCAAGTGGCCACGCCCTTAACTATGCAGACATAATATAACTTAATATAAAGCAAACGGGTGAGTTATAAAGCAATTCACCCCCTCACAGTTTTCATTAAGGGTAATATTAGCTATGTATAGTCCCACACGGAATCTGCGAGCGCAGAATTCTGCAGATTTTCCACAGATTTTCCGCAGATTTCTGCAGATTTTTAGCCCATCATTAATTCTGTTTATTTACTTGCGTAAATGTGCAAATCTGAATTTATTCCGTTTTTATTCAGTAATTTATTACTTTGTATCTCATATATTAAGGTTTTAGTTATGATACTCCGCTGGATACTCCCAAAATAATTCCGCAGAAATAGCAAAAAACGTCCGCAGATTCCGTCTGGCCCTGGCTATGTACCAAAATGGTTCTTTGTAGCAGGCTGTAAACACCTTTTTTCCGCTGTAAAGTCTGCCTTTTTAACAGTGCGATCAATAGAAATCTGCTTTATTACAGATTCAGGCACAGCAGAATTTTGATGAACTGCAGTTTCAGTTACTTCTGTATTTGCTTCACAAGGGAGAGCGGGAGGTTGCACTTTTGAGAAAGATAAAAGAGACAATATTGATAATAGAAACTCAGAATTCTTCAAAAATAAAAAAATCTAATAAATAAATAAATAAAAAAATGAGATTTTAGTACTGAAAGCAGCTATTTCCCTTTTAAATGTTTCATTCTGTGGCAGAGAGATGAATGCATTATTGAGTAAGCTTGTTAAAAGTCTTACCGCTCTGCATTGAGAGACATCAGTTTGGCCACGTTGTAACAAACACGAGCTTCCAGAACCACGCAGTTCTCATACGCCTGTCTGTAACACACACACACACATGCACAAATCCACAGTTTATATACATATATAAAACTGCTCTTTTATTAAACATAGTACTTTTAAATATAGATTTTTCATTGATAATACATTATCATAATTTATAGACAAGTCATGTTGTACACATGAGGAGATAATACATGCATTTTTCAATTTTAATTAAATATTTCTCAATGTAAATCATTTTAAAACGTGCATTTTATACTGTAATAATATTTCACAATATTCCAGCTGTTACTGTATTTCCCAGCCCTGGCCATGCAGCAGACATTCAGCATCACAAATCCCACATTTCATCTGAACGTCTCAGAGTATTCCCGCAGCTCATCATTACAGTAACCCAGCAGCAGCCTGGGCAGCTCTTGTTCAGTTTTTCAGGTAAAGTGACACTTGAGTCTATTCATAGCTAGTCTCCGGCTCCCCATACACACTCATTCCTGCCAAACACAGATTCAACTGATCTGCATTCACATCACTTTAATCTTCAACGCTCTTTAAGATGAATACAGATGCTCAGAGTCTCCTAATGTCACTGCACTCATGTGACTTTAATATTTTACACCATTCACAGTGAGCTGCTATTCCAGTCTCCTATTTAGGACAAAAGTCTTAAAGGGATAGATCACTTAAAAAATGACAATTTACTCACTATTTACTCTTTCTAAAGTTCTTTATTAGTTTCTTTTATTGAACACAGAAGAAGATATTTTGAAGAATGTTGGAAGCCTGTAACCATTGACTTCCATTTGTTTTTCCTACTATAGAAGTCTATGGTTACGGGTTTTCAACATTCTTCAAAATATCTTATGTTGTGTTCAACAGAAAAAAGAAACTCAGAAAGGTTTGAAAGCACTTGAGGGTGAAAAAATAGTGAGTATAATTTCAGTTTTAGGTGAACCAACCCTTTAAGCAATTCACAATACCAAACTGTTTACCCTTATGAGTTTCGTTCTACTATTGAACACAAAAGAAGATATTTTGAAGAATG
>NC_141031.1:46552500-46585000 GCF_052040795.2 Danio rerio
CAAATAAAAAGTAAATGTCTAATATAAATATATATATAGTTTAAGTCACAATTATTAGCCCCCCTTTGATTTTTTCCCCAATTTTTTAAACACCATTTTAAGGACAATATTATTAGCCCCTTTAAGCTATATTTTTTCGATAGTCTACAAAACAATCCATCGTTATACAATAACTTAATTACCCTAACCTGCCTAGTTACCCTAATTAACCTAGTTAAGCCTTTAAATGAAACTTTAAGCTGTATAGAAGTGTCTTGAAGAATATATAGTCTAATATTATGTGCTGTCATCATGACAAAGAGAAAATAAATCAGTTATTAGAAATGAGTTATTAAAATTATTATGATTAGAAATGTGCTGAAGAAATCTGCTCTCCGTTAAACAGGAATTGGGGAAAAATTAAGGATTTAAACCAGGGCTCTCAAACTGCCTAAATATATATACAGATAAAAAAAAAAAAATAATAATATATATATATATATATATATATATATATATATATATATATATATATATATATATATACGATGCAAATTTTTCAGAAAGTGCGACTGCACTTCGATACGATATAAATATATATATATATATATATATATATATAAAAAAAAAAATATATATATATATATATATATATATACATATATGTATATATATATATATATATATATATACATATATGTATATATATATATATATATATATATATATATATATATATATATATATATATATATATATATATATGTATGTATATATATATATATATATATATATATATATATATATATATATATATATATATATATATATATATATATATATATATAATATATATATATATATATTATATACATATAATAAACACAAGTTTGTCCACCTGTGGTGTTTTGGAGACATCTGCATCTCCATATAGGCCATAAGAACAGGACTTGTGTTTGGATATAACTCAGTTTTTTGGCCACTCTTGGTTATTATTGTTCATTTATTCCTTTGCTGGAGATTAGAACTGAATTTTTAAATAGTTTTGAAGCAAATCTTTGTGCTTAATAAAGGAAAATAAATATGTGGGCTAATGGATGAGTTCAGTGGAGTGAGTTTCCACCGTTTCCTCACCCCACCAAAGCAAAGGAGTAAAAAGTAGAAGTAAAGTAAAGAGGCTGAATGGAGGAGGCTCGTTCTTTATTCTCGCGCTGCAGATGCTCTGTTTAACTGTTTTCTCGCTAGTGAAGCATTCAGTTTTTGCACTTACAAACTCCGCCATATAAACAGCAAATGGGACGCAACTGACTCTTAAAGGGAATGGGAGAAGAGACTGGTTTAATGCACATTATGTTCAAAACACACCCAGCATTAATTAAGAGAATAAGCACAACCCTGTTAGACCATGCGACGGGGCACAGAGCGTATTTTTCTATGCTAACGCTATATTCACTACTCACTTTAAATAGGTGACGTCAGGCATTACCGAACTGCATTATGGATCTGTCAGCGTCGCTTCAGTAGCGTTGCTCGCTGCAAAAGTTTTAACTTCTCATGCACCAACGGAAGCGTCAGCCAATAAGATTGCTTCATGCAAATACCCCAGCTCAGACAGTAGCCGATTGTGGACTAATTTCATTGGCTGATGCTGCTAAGGCAATTGCGTCAGCCCCAGCTTCAGACAAGCCCTCGGTCAAGCGTTGACACTGAAACCCGGTGTGAATGCACGGTTGAAATAGCAAAAGTGGATTCAGACACATTCTTAATGCTTCTGCACTATGAGCTTTAGACTTTGGGCCTAGATCATTTGAATAGAGTTCACATTTTGCTGCCAATGGTCAGAATCCAGTTCAAGACAAATTGAGAAAGTCATTATTCAACCACTGCTTCCATTTCAGGACTGAACGGCGCTTGAAAACAAACTGTGATCAGTCTCTTTATATTAATGTGACCGAACGCTCTGAGCTCTTTGACTTTGTCCACATTGTTCTGGTCTGATGTAAACGACCCTTTTTCCATCAGTGTGTGTGTGTGTGTGTGTCTCTGGGTCATTCTCTCTCTGCAACAGGCATCCAATTACCCAGCAAGCAGATAGAGGTTGAATCTCATTACTGGAGCAGTGCAGTGCAGTGGATTAACCCTCTCTGATGATAATCTACAGTGTGTGTGCTGGGCTAGAGGACACACACACGGCCCGCACTAATGTCAGCACAGCGCCTAATGATGGAGAGTCACTCACACAGTATAACTGGACTGGATTGAGAGATGTACATCTTTGAATACGGCCAATAGAAAAAAATGATAATCAACAGGATCTTTGTGGGTGAGACAGAATATTAAAAAATAATTCAATAAAATAAAGTTTCCCAGTACTGGGCTGCGGATGGAAGGGCATCCGCTGTGCAAAACATATGCTGGATAAGTCTGTGGTTCATTCCGCTATGGCAACCCATAATGTATAAAGGGACTAAGCCCAAGAAAAATAAATTAATGAATAAAATAATAAATACTGTGATAAAAATATGAAATATTATGAATAATAATAGTTCTAATAATAATGAAATATATATACTGCAGAAATGTAAATAAAACAAAAAATAATTGTAAATAAACTTCAAAATAACCTTTAAAATAAAAATTAAAAATAAAAATTAAAAATGAAGTAGATAAAGAAACAAAATACTAACATTAAAACGTTATAAAATACACACAAAAAAAAAAAAACTGAGCCACCGTGCCACTCCTTACAAACGTTATATTGGCTACAAACATATGATCATTAATGCGAAGCCTTCTGTAAAGAAGATCCTCAAGCTGACCCTTGACCTCTGACCTCCGCACTCACCCAGCAGGTTGCCTGAGAAGTTGACTGGTAAAACGATGCCGACGGACAGAACTCCCACCACCACCAGCAGACCGATGATGTGGCGCTGGAAAGACAGATAGTGGACGGCATCTTCACCACACTTCTCACGGATCTCCTCGTCTCTGTGGAGGAAAAAACACATTCATGAGAGCTGCCAGAGATCAATAAAAACTATATAGCATATAATAAATGACTAGAAGAAATAAAGCAAAACAACTAAGCTTGACATACAATGTGCAAATCGAACAGTTTAATTTAATATAATACTTAAAATTAAAAGCTTTCATAAAAAAACGTACATAAAATTAAAATGATATAATTATATAAGGGGTGTCTACACTGGTCTCACGGTTCAGTTCGGTTAAGATTGTGTCATCGATTTGGTTCAATTGGATATCTCGGTGCATCATGGTGTATTGATGATGCTTTTCATAAACAATCAGATATTCTAGTTCACAACACAATAATTCTTGTATTAAAATGTATAATTCATAAATATGTTTACATGTATTATTTCTAAAACTATTTTGTCCTTTAATAAGTGCTGTCAATCAATTTAAAAAAATTAACTAATTAATCGCACCTTCAAAAAAAAAATAATCGCAATTAATCGCATTTAAAATACTGAAACTTGTAATTTTGGCTATTCAAATGTAAAAATTAATGTAAACGCAAGACAAAAACTATTTAAATTCAAAATATAATTGTTTATTAGAATTAAAATTCAAAATATAATTGTTTAATAGAATTTTTGTTTAACTTGTAACACAGATTTCTTCATGTAAACAACATACCCACAATAAACCATCAAGATCCTGGCTTGACAGCCATATTTATTACAGAAATTAAAACAACACAGGCATGTTAATGACATTTAAATTTCAAAACAATCAATGCCAATAAAGAAAACATTGATTTCTATGTGGACTGCAAAAACATGCCAAAATACAGGAACTGCAGATATGGAAAATGAAAAATTATAATAATAAACTTTAGAATACAAACTGGTGCACTCATTGTAATGTTTTATTGCTGTGAGTTGAGAACATTAATTATAAAGTAGAAACAATTTTGCTTAATCCTCCTTTACATTCATCCAGTTGCTAAGACTAGGAATATCACACAACGCGCTGCAGACGTTTTGGCCCCAACGGCCTTCCATACTGGAGCGACTCCCCTCAGATTCAACACGCATGACCACGTTCATCAAATCTGCTTAAACTAAGCGTCCTAAAGTATTACTGTATTTCACAAGGATTCTGACACAACAACGCGAAGCAGACGCTTTCGTTGCGTTTAATGAGGAAACACGCTAAACTTGGAGGGCTCATGCTGAAAGGCAGAGTAATGCCCTGTCTTTGACAGCTCGCGACTTCATCAGAGACGTTCTGAGTACATTTACATAAGACACCAATACTCCGATTTTAACATGATTAAGATAATACTCTTATTAAAAGTCTACCGTGTGGCCTAAGCAGTGATTTTATTACCTTAAAGGAACACCGAGTCATGAAATGCGGAGGATTTTCTTTCTGTTCGCCATGCGGTATCAACTTACAACAGAAAGTTAAAAATGAAACACCCGAAATTGCATGAAACTTTGGAGAGCCTGGTGATGCGACTAATTGTTTTATACTGAAACTTGCCTTCAAAAAGTGCTTCCTTGGTCTTATCCACATTTCTTGCATGTTAAACACATGTCCACCACAACAGGAAGTAAAGAAAACCTCCAACTGCGTAAATTTTATTTTAACGCATTAATCATTTAAAATTAATCACATGCGTTAACTCGTTAATTTTGACAGCGCTACCTTTAATACAAGATATTTTTAAATGTATAAAACAAAACTCAAGCACATGCACAGAACAAAATGAGCATTTAGAGCACGTAAACTAATGTAAATATTATCCCGCTTGCTGTTTGAGTGCTGTCGCTCAACAGAAAAGGCCGTGATTGGCTCTAACAATCAGCGCAGACTGACACTGACACTGATGTTAAACAGCGCGTTGATCAGCTGATCCATTATAGACGCCAACTCACTGGAGAAAACTCGCTCTGCGGACACGCTCGTGTCTGGATTCACAAGTAACGTTATTGTTGTAACAGCCAAGAGAGGTGATAAACCGTTACCTCACGTACACACCAGCAGGGTGAGTTTACAGCTCCATTTATTTTCTTCACAGCTGGGTTCTGATGTACTTCCCTGTCAGTGAAAGACTGTCCAGCAAACTCAAATGCCGTGAATTGTGCACAGTTATCTGCTTTAAGTAGTTGGAGCGTTTTAATTACTCATTTAATTACTTACCTCCCTCGCCATAGTAAGCTACTGCCATACACAACATATATGTGATAAATAACGTCGGTGCATTATAACCGGTTATGATTATTACTGAACAGATACCGAATTGTACATGTCTGCATCGTGGTGCATCGAAGAAACAAAATTTTTTTTGACACTCCTTATATATATATATATATATATATATATATATATATATATATATATATATATGTAAATAATACATACTAAATAATATATAATAACTAAAATATGGAAAATAAATGAAATAAATGCTTACTAAAAAAATATAAAAATGTAAATATCAAATAACATTATTAAATAACACTCTCACTTTCCTTTGGTTTAGTATCTTTAAATAACAACAATATTAAAATAAAATAAAAAAACATTAAATGACTTAAATAACTTAACAAATAAATAAATAAATAAATAAATAAATAAATAAATGATAGATAAATAAATAAATAAATGATAGATAAATAAATAAATAAAAATAAATAGATATATAAATAAATAGAGATATAAATAAATATAAATAAATAAATAGATAAATAAAAAAAATAAAATAAAATTAATAAATAGATAAATAAATAAATAAAAAATACAATAAAAATAAATAAATAGAAATAAATAAATTTAAATAATTAATTGATTAAAATAAATAAGTAAATAAAAATCTCAGATGGACTTAAAGGGCATATTCCAGATTGCAGGCTTTCAGCAGTGTTTGTTCAGAGCGTGAGTTCAGTGTGTTCTGCTCTGCTGTTATTAATATTAATAACTGCACATCAGAGCCAAACAGACACTTACTTTATTCTGAATATGGCCGTCAACCAGGAGCAGAAGCCCTGCGGACAAACACATCATACTGTCAGTGTGCGATGAGCATTGCAAACACACACAAACACATACACACATGGTCAAACACACGATCTTCATCTCTCACAAAGACACAAACTTTTTCCACATACACACACAAACACACTCTCTCTCACACACAAATGCACATTCACTGTCTCCTTTTCTCTCTCTCACACACACACACACACACACACACACACACACACACACACACACACACACACACACACACACACACACACACACACACACACACACACACACACACACACACACACACACACACACACACACACACACACACACTCACACACTCTTTCTATCTGACATACACACACTCTCTCTCATGGTCACTCTCACTATCTCTCTTACACATACACACACACACACACTGAGGATTAGAGGTGAACACAGGTAACACTGGAGATGCTGCAGCCCTGCATTGATCTTTTAAGAGGCGTACAGCGGACAGATCACACTCATTTAATAAAATATTTAATATAATAAAAGCATAATGCAAATCAGAAATAAACGAGGATTAATTAAAAAGATGAATCACAAAATCTGAAAAGCTGCTAATTAATGAATATTTTTACAGTGCAATGCCAAATATCCTTCACTGGATGCAGGTTTCTCTTCAGTTTTCCTCTAAATGAGCTGTAAGGAAGAGTTTTTCTGGAAGAGTCAGTTTCTCTCCTGAAGGTTTCTGGGGTCTTTGAAGGACTTTGAAGAAATGCTGCTTCATCATGACTGTGATATAAAGAGAAATGATAAAGACCGCTGGTTTCTGTCCGGGTGTATATATTGTTGACGTGAGGTCAGTGTTGCATGGAAAAATCAATGGAGTCCAGAGGGATGGAGAACAGGGAGACGAGGATGGGAAATGAGTAATGAAGACATCCAGTCGGACACCAAGTGTCACGGTACGGTGAGGGAAAAAAAAGGGGCGAGGACCCAAGTGCAGCGTTAAGTATTATTAATTTACAACAAAACAAAATAAAAGGCAAAAACAGCAAAACAAACTACCCCGAGGGGAAAAACATTAGCAGAACAAATAAACAAACCAAACTGGACTGGACAGGCTGGCAGGGATCACGACTGGAACAGATACACGACAACGTAACGTACAATGACATACAATGACGAACTGGCACAGGATTTATTAGATAATATAGATAATAATAATAATATAGGATTTATTAGATTTATTTTGTTATTAGATCATTATTATTTAATAATAATAATAATCGTATAATATTATTATTAATATTTTAATATTAATACAGTTATTGAACCATCTCTGTATCAAACAGATGCTGAGGCACACTAAGAGAGGGAGGGGCTATCCAGAGTGGGCAGGGCTATAAATAAAGTAGGGTGTGGTTAGACTGTGATTGACTGGTCTCTTACATTATCACGCTGTTCGAAGTCCACCGAGCTGGAGACGGAGGTGAGGCGTTCGTAACGGTCCGGCGTTTCCGAATGTAGAGCTGAAGCCACACTGCACACACAAGAACAGAATACAGTGAGAAATATAACACGCTGAGACTCTTCAGCAGGGATGGTTTTGGTTAATCTGCTTTGGTCAGTTCAAGTTCACTCAGGCAAATGTAGGTCAGTCTCATCTCGGGGTTATTAAGTATTTACATGCTTGAGGAAGAGAGTTTATACACGTCTGTAATGCACACTTCTCTGCATCTGCTGAAAGAGATCAATCCACAGGAGAGATGGAGAGAAATCCAGTGCCAAAAACATGAATACACAACTAAAGACGGCAAGATATTCACGGCCTTTCATTTTTTAGAACTGTACATTCGTTAACCTGATAACTACAGTGCATCTGGAAAGTGTTGATAGCACTTCACTTTTCCACGTTTGCTTATGTTACAGTCTTATTTTTAAAATGGATTAAATTAATTTAGTTCCTCAACATTCTACCCACAATCCCCCATAATGACAATGTGAAAAAATTGTTGCAAATTTATTAAAAATAAAAGATCTGTGAAATCACATGAGCATCAGTATTGACAGTCTTTGGTGTGAAGCTCTACATTGAGCTCAGGTCATTCTGTCTGCACTGATCATTCTGGAGATGTTTCAGCAGCTTCATTGGAGTTCACCTGTGCTCAATTCAGCTGATTAGACATGATCTGTAAAGGCGACCACCTGTCCATATAAGGGTCCAGGGTTGACAGTGCATGTCAAAGCACAAACCAAGCATGAAGACAAAGGAATTGTCTGTAGATCTCCGAGACAGGATTGTCTTGAGGCACAAGGCTGGGGAAGGTAACAGAAACATTTCTGCTGGTCTAAAAGTTCCAATGAGCACAGCGGCCTCCATCATCCGTAAGGGGAAGATGTGTGGAACCACCAGAACTCTTCCTAGAGCTGGCCGGCCATCTAAGCTGAGTGATCGGGCAAGAAGGGCCTTAGTCAGGGAGGTGATCAATAACCTGATGGTCACATTAGCCCCTTTCACACAGTGATACCGGTAAATATCTGGAAAATTTCCGGAACGACTTTACAGGTATATTCAAAAAAGCGCTGTTCACACAGGTGAGGAAGTTACGGAAATTTTCCGGAAAAGAGCATTCACACATCCATTCCAAAATACCGGTAAATTCTGACATCATTCACCACAAATGAGCTTTAAACGGCTGCGCTTGTGTTTGTAAACATTTGACTAAATTACAAACTCTGTGGATGATCAATATTGTGAACAACTTTCGCAGGATCACTTTCGCATGTCGAGATGTTCATAATATGTGCGTGTGCAGGCGCTCACAGGCTGTTTCACAGGCACACGCAAAGCTTGAAGGTAAACAAACAACGGCTTATCATAAGCATCTCATCGATGATTATTTACACAGTTGGCATAAAGAAGAACATATAAACGCGACCTGACTAACTTCTAGCAGCTAAAGGTGTCTGGAAAAATATTCAAAGGCTTTTATTCTCATAAACCGCGCGGACGTAAATGCGTCTGACTGTTGTGATTGGCTAAAGCAGAAGCCTCACGTCAGCACGTTCTAGACGTGCACGCGCTTATTACGGTAATCTTCCTTCTGCATTCACACAGCGCAGCATTCCGGCAAATTGCCGGTAATGTTACAACTTCTCTTTCCGGAAAATAGCCAGAACGAATTTACCGGTATTTTCAAAAAGGACCTGTTCACACATTCAACCTTTTTGCCGGCAATTTTCCGGAAAAGTCTGTATGTGTGAAATGAGCTTATGTCTGAGCTCCAGCGTTCCTCTGTGGAGAGAGGAGAACCTTACAGAAGGACAACCATCTGTGCAGCAATCCACCAATCAGGCATCTGTATGGTAGAGTGGCCAGTCAAAAGACACTCCCCGCCTGAAGTTTGCCATCTGAAGGACTCTCAGAGCATCAGAAACTAAACTCTCTGCTCTGATGAGACTCAAATTGAACTCTTTGGAGTGAACGCCAGGCGTTACATTTGGAGAAAAGCAGGCAGCGCTCATCAGCAGGCTAACAGCATCCCTACAGTGAAGCATGGTGGTGTTGGCATCATGCTGTAGGGATGTGTTTCAGCAGCAGGAACTGGAAGACTAGTCAGGATAGAGGGAAAGATGAATGCAGCAATGTACAGAGACATCCTGAATGAAGACCTGCTTCAGAGTGCTCTTGACCTCAGACTGGGGCGACGGTTCATCTTCCAGCAGGACAATGACCCAAAGCACACCGCCAAAATATCAATGGAGTGGCTTTACAACAACTCGGTGAATGTCCTTGAGTGGCCCAGCCAGAGCCCAGAGCTAAATCCTATTGAACATCTCTGGAGAGATCTGAAAATGGCTGAACACCGTCACTTCCCATCCAACCTGATAGAGCTTGAGAGGTGCTGCAAAGAGGAACGGGCCAAAATTCCCGAAGACAGGTGTGCCAAGCTTGTGGCATCATATTCAAAGAGACTTGAGGCTTTGCACCTGCCAAAGGTGCATCAACAGAGTATTGAGCAAAGGCTGTGAACACTGATGCTCTTTTTTCACATTGTCATTATGGGGGATTGTGTGTAGAATGTTGAGGAAGTAAATTAATTTAATCTATTTTGGAGGGCTGTAGCATTAAAAAAAATGTGGAAAAAGTGAAGCGCTGTCAATACTTTCCAAATGCACTGTAAGTAATGCTGTCACAAGAAAATATATTACAAACCTGTGTAAAGTTGGACATATATAACAAATCTTACTTAATTTTTTTTAATCAGTTGAAGATGAAATTCACCCTCTTGTGAAATTTAAATTTTCAGACATATTTATTTTAATATAAAAAGATATTGTAAAACATCAATCATTTCATTAACAAATTTCCAATAACTACATCTCTTTTGTCGTATTACCATGAAGACAGCACATAATATTTTACAGAAATAACCAACAAAATAATACCTTTTTTCTCAATGTATCTCTCTATATACACACACACACACGCACGCACGCACGCACGCACACATGCACGCACGCACACACACACACACACACACACACACACACACACACACACAGTTGAAGTCTGAATTATTCGCCCCCCTTTGAATTTTTTTTCTTTTTTAAATATTTCCCAAATGATGTTTTACAAGGAAATTTCCCAGTATGTCTGATAATATTTTTTCTTCTGGAAAAAGTATTATTTGTTTTATTTCGGCTAGAATAAAAGCAACTTAAACATTTTTTATGTAACATTTTTAAGCCCCTTTAAGGTATATTAAACCATCCTTATACAACAACTTGCCTAATTACCCTAACCTGCCTAGTTAACCTAATTACCCTAGTTAAGCCTTTAAATATCACTTTAAGCTGTATAGAAGTGTCTTGAAGAATATCTAGTCTAATATTATGTGCTGTTATCATGGAAATGATAAAAGAAATCAGTTATTAGAGTTATTAAAACTGTTATAATTATAAATGTGCTGAAAAAAAAAACTTTTTTGTTAAACAGAAACTTGGGTAAGAATATAGAGGGTGGCTAATAATTGAGAAGATCTGTAAAAGCGGATTGTGTCACATGACTTTATTAATGTGGTTGCTCCACTGCAGGTCTCAATGAGTGAAAGATTCATTAAATCCACCAGGAATCCTCCTCTTTTTCTGCTTATCAGAAACTGCTGTGCCTCAAGTGAATGGCCAGAACAGAAGTTCAAAAGATAACCGGGCCAGAACCAACCAAGTATAAAAATAAATCCCGAACTGAATGCTTCATTGAGTGACACACTGAACTCAATCCAAGTCCATTTCTATTTTCTGCTCTTGTTTTGCCGACACATCAGCTGTCAATCAAATCAATCAATATGACTGCAGTGTTTGTGTGGCAGAAATCTGTGCTGATGCCATGAACACGCTCAAGCTAAATAAACACTGCTTACAGCTGATTCATACGGTATATAAAGGGATATTTTACCCAATACTTTCATAATCAATCACAATTCATTTTCAGCATGATATTCAGAACTAGACCCACAAGAGTCTGTTTAATCTCGGTTGAACAAATGTTCATCATGCTTATTTCATAAAGTAAAAAACACATTAAAATAATAATAAAACATACATAAATAGATTATTTTAATCATATATTTGTCTAAGTAGTTCAGCTTTGCTTTTCATGAGTGCTAAAACAATAGAAAATAAAAAGTCAAGAAAAAAATTAAAAAACTATATAAAACAAATAGTTAAGACAAAAATAAAATTATAAAAGGGAATAAAATAAAGTGAATAATAAAAAAAACACACTAAAATTTACAATTTAAATTTAAGCATTAACTAAGGGGAAAACTTACATAAAATAAATAATATAAAATAAATAGTCAAGCAACAATCAATTAATAAAATAGAAATAGATAGTAAAGACAAAATTAAATAATCAAACAAAGAATAGAATTAAGTGAAATATTAAAAAGAACACTATAACATAAAATTTCATTAAATAAGAGGTCATAATTACATCAAATAAATATTCTAGAATAAATAAATAGTCAAAGAATAATAAAAAAACAACACAATAAAAGCAAAACAATTTAAAATTAAAAAGATAGTAAGGACAAAATAAAATAAGAATAGGAATAAAATTAAGTGACAAATTTAAAACCCAGTAAAATATAAAACAAAAAATATAAATAAATAATAAATATAAAATAAATAATATAAACTAGTCAAGACAAAATAAAATATCAAATAAATAAGTAAAATAAAAGTGAACAAAAAACAATAATATAAAATATCAGTAGGAAGACAAAATTACATAAAATGAATATAATAAAATAAATAGTAAAAAAAGGTAATAAAACAATATAATAAAATGAATATAAAATAAATTGTAAAGACAAAATAAAATAATAAGAAGAATAAAATTAAGTGATAAATTAAAAACCCAGTAAAATATAAAACAGCATTATATAAGAGGGAAAATTACATACAATAAATAATATAAACTATATAGTCAAAATAAAATAATAAAAAAATATAATAGAATATATATAAAATAAATAGTCAAGACAAAATAAAATATAAAAATAAAAAATAAAGTGAAAAAAAACAATAAAATATAAAATAGCATTAAGAGGACAAATTTACATAAAATAAATATAATAAAATAAATAGTAAAACTAAGATAAAATAATAACATAAAATCAATATAAAATAGATAGTCAAGAAAAAATAAAATAATGAGAAGAATAAAAATTTAGTGACAAATTAAAAACCCAGTAAAATATAAAGCAGCATAACATAAGAGGGAAAATAACATAAAATAAATAGTATAAACTAAATACTCAACAAAATAAAATAATATATAAAAAATATATAAAATATAAAAAATATATAAAATATAAAATAGCATTAAATATGGTGAAAAACTACATAAAATAGATAATATAAAATAAATGGATAAACAAGATGAGACAAAATAACATCATAGCATATAAATTCGGGTAAAATACACAAAACTAATAATATAAAATAAATAAATAGTCAAGACAAAGTAAAATAATAAAAATGAAAAAAAAAATAAACAGATGATCAAGACAAAAAAGTAAATAAATAGATGGTCAAAACAAAAATTAAACAAATAGATGGTCAAGACAAAAAAATAAATTAATGAATAAAAATAAAAATAAAATATAAATCAGCAATAAAGAAGGAAAATAAATAAACTAAACAAAAAGATAAAGATGGGAAAATATGTAATAAATAACTACATGAAATTCCATAAAATAATTTAAATTAATTATTCAGAATATTACAATATTATAATAAAATAAATTGTTAGCTATTCATGTAATTAATGAACAAACTGATTATCTATTTGTCAACAAACAGTTAATCTGCGACTCATCTTCAGTTTGGAACATCATGAGATCATCATTTAGTATGAAACGTAAACCTTTAGGTGCATTATTCCCTTAAACCCACTGAGCTAACCTGATTTGGATCATTGGGAAAACACCAGGAATAAAACAAGGACACGTCATCCTCTAAAAAAGTGTTTATGAGCTCCAATCCAGCTCTGAAAAAAAACACTACACACTGAAAAAATCATTCATTGGATTAAGTCAATTTTAAATTCTGCCCATGTAAATTGTTTGCAACCACTTACCTTAAAAAAAAAGTAAATCCAATGAATCATTTTTCAGTGCATGAGAAGAAACACTAGATTCACAAGGGCAGGACCACTCACAATACTGAGGGTTTTGTCTGGATCCAACAGGTCAGAAACACACACTACATCTGCTTTACCTGCGCACTGGCTCATAGTTATTCCTCTCCTTTCTCGTACTGTCGTTGCAAACACACACACACACGTCACAAAAACAAACACCAAGGGCAGGCGGTTATTATTGACACTCATGTGTTAGAGGCCCTTTGAGAATCCCAAATTTACATGAGTGAGTCTAATATCACACAAGCACACACACACACACTTATTAGTGGTGTAACGGATCAAAAAATCTCACGGTTCGGATCACACTGCGATATTTAAGTCACGGATCAGACCATTATTCTGTTTAGCCCTTACGTTGGTGTTTGATTCAATTAAACCATCAGTTAAAGTCTTGACCTTCTCTCGGGGAGCGTGCTACAAAAATAAAGCATGGTGGGATATTATATTATTATATTTATAAGAAAGCCTAAAAACTCTCATACATGATGTGTTTTAAATGATGTGGGAGGTGATCTCTCTGCGATCATTACAAATTTAGGGTTATTGTACAACAATCAAACCAAAAAAAAAAGGGTATTAATCCATAGGGGTGTAACGATTTATCGTTGTACGATTTATTGCGATGCAAAAATGTCTCGATATGCATCGTGGCGTTATGACGATTTCATTACGATACGACGTCCGTTTTCTCTTATTAGTTGAGCTGTTTGCATGTGAGCTACGTTCCACCTGCTGTCGCACGTGAGTTCAGATTGCAGCAGCAGTAATGTTAGCAGACCAAGATGAGTGGAGCTGAACTAGAGGATGGCCCATCCTCTCAAAATCAGACGTCTGGCAACATTTCAGTTGTACAGTCATTGCTTTAGACTCGTCCGCTTTTTGACACGCATACTGGGTCAAACATCCTAAGTTTTAAAGTCTTCACAGTGATTTACATACTTTGCACAACGACAGGGATGCCTCCTAATGGTGTTGAAAGAGTCGCATACTGTATTTATAAGGTACAATTCACCCTAAAATATCATTCGGTCTTCATATAATGATGTATTTGCGGCCGCAAAATCACACATGACGTGAGCTGACCGTGAGCTGTTACTACAGAGGGCGGACTATGATAGACGTGCGCGTATGGCAAGCCGTTTTAGCATTTAAACCTTTGTTCTGACTATCCATAAATATATTTTGAGATATCTCTAATTATATTTTGACTAGTCATAATTATAATTCGACTAGTCAGAATGACAATTAGACATATCTGCAATTACAATTGTACTAGTACGAAATCAGATTGGAGATATCTGCAAATATATTATGACTTGTCATATTCCTCCATTGACTTCCATTGAAAAATATTTGCAGATATCTCTAAATGAGTTTTGACTAGTCACAATTGTAATTAGAATCTCTGAATGAATTTAATTAAATATGAATTAAATACCTGGAAATGTGGACTTTTTTTTTGCACACACAAAAAACACAAGTGACCAAGCAAAGCCTTAAGCTCTTACTGTTAAATTCAATTGAATAGAAAGCTTTTTTTTTTGCACCTTTACTTAAATTATTCCTTAATTTTGTCTCTGTCATTTCAATAATATTTTTAAGAAGTTTTTAAATTGTTTTATTTTCCAGAGACAGGCCTGTTTAATTTATTTTCTTAAAGAAGGTTCAGTTTAACAAGTTGAAACTAAAGAAATACATAAAAAATAGTTTACTTGGTAAAATTTGCATTTCAGTTTAATTTTCAATTTTTTATTCCAAATATCGTGATACATATCGAATCGTGAACATTACATCGTGATACACATCGTATCGTGAGCTGAGTGTATCGTTACACCCCTATTAATCCATGGGTTACATGCATTCTGAATCGTGGGTTATGATCCGTTACACCCCTAACATTAATACATGGTGAGCAATCAGAGAACACACACACTTCTCTAAAGCGACACATGGCACCGTAGTGTGTTAGAGAAGGTCAGAAAAAGTGAGGAACCTCAGGAATTATTAATCCAGACACACAAAACACACACTATAACATAAGAAGAAGTGAGTAGTTAGTTGTTCAGTGAGCAGAATAAAGCGGAGGATCAATAAGTCAACATACTACTCCCGCTCCTCCAGACCTCTGAATCTTCTCTTCTGTCTTGGGAAGGAAAGAATCAAAAAACATAACATAAGAGGAAGGAAAAAATGAGCTTGAAGCCATTGAAATCAATAAATCTCTGAAGAATGCGGCTGTCAGATCTTCAGCTGTGGGAAACTAAGAGTGGAGTGGAGAAAAGCATCACTGTATCTGAGGACTCGCTGTACTCTGAATGCATTATAATAACGACAACCGAAATGCCTTTTGCAAGACGATAAGAAATGCAAGAAAGATATAGGCTTATATAAAATAATTTATACCACACTTCTGTCTGGTTTTTGAATCTGATTGGCTGATAGTGTGCGATATTTTGCCAGTAACATTACACAAAGGCCTCTTCACCCTTCACTGTGTATTACTCCGCCCACACACAGCCAGCAACAAGCAGAGACGCTACAGTTTGACAAATATTACTGCTGTTAGACAACATAATGTACATTTGAGGCTTTTTTTAGTCGAGAATATAGTTGTTTAGGTTGCAACTATGCAGTTTATTTGTAAAAAAAAAAATAGTGCCTATTTTAAAATATTTACAATTTCTGAGAGAGCTCGTCGGCGGCCTAAGGAGGTTGACGTTGTCTATCCACAAGATGGTTGCAGGATTGCATAATAAGCCCTTGCTTAGGGTGTTTCCTTGAGCGTGAATAAGAAGCTGAAAAACGGAAGTGACGGTTTTTAAGGTGGAGCGGATAGAGTTAATAAGAAACTGCGAATAAGAAGCTGGATCCAGCTAAGCCAACGCCTCTCACCAGTATTGATATACAGCCATATCGCAGTGCTACTCATGTGATATTGCTCACGTAAATAATAAAACGAAAAGACAATAAAAGATAATTGACTAATTAGTGGTGCGCCATTATCTGCATTAATGTGCTTTTATCGGGCGATTTAAAAACAATTTCGTCGTTTATCTATTCTCAATGTTGGGTTGAGAGCTGGGTCTATTCTACGCAAGCTAAGTTTATTTAGTTTTAGTTTTAGCGTGGATGTATACCTGACCGGTGAGCCGTCTGACAAACAGTGCCCTTCTGAATCAAATCAGCAGGATGCCCTTCTGGATCTTTCACTTACTCTGAAGACACTCCTGACTATACTTACATGGACATCTGTAATCTAGTTATTTGCCTTAATAAACAATAATATAATTAAAATGTTTACGTGAAGTGCTTTCATGTAAGAGTTTCCTATAATTTTGGCTGACTTTAACTGCAGTTCGACAGTTTCACTTTCACTCATGAACATTTCATTCATGCCCCCGTGACAAACTGGGCTATTAGACGCACATAAGGAGTAAGGACTGGTGAGAGTGGTATGGAATTTAATAACGCACGGCGAATGGAAAGTAAAAAACTTCCAAATTTGGCAATGTGTGTGCGTGTGTTTGTGCAGTGCTTTACAGATTACAGATGCTTGTCAGATGCCAAAACAGCACCAAAGCCAGAATTTTGTAATGATCCAACAGTAAAGACTACGGTAGACAGCTGCTATATAGCCACACTTCAGATTTCTGGCATGTGTAAATGACTCGGGACATTTGTTTAATATGCACAGCTGTCTAAAACGTCTCTCTAACAGCACATTACAGCTGCGTCTTCACTTCAAGAGTTTAAAAGTGGCATGTAAATCTATTCTCTATGAAGCGTAGAGTCACGAGAGAGTAAACTGGAGCCTCGTGTTTAATGTACAGTCTATGAGGAAATACAGAATCAGCCATTTAACATTCCTCTGACTGTGTGTCTCTAATTACAGACGGATGACGTGTGGTCAGCAAATGCTGCAATCTACAAACCACCACAACATATACATGTCAGAGTGGAGGAAGAAGGAACAAAGAAACGAAAAAAGGGGGAGGAAGGAAAGGAAAAGAAAAGAATGAAGAACAGAGAATGGAAGGAATGAAAAAGAAGGAAAGAATGAAGGTAAAGGAAAGGAAGGCAGGAAAATAAACAAATGAAGGAAAGAAAAAAATGAAGGAAAAGAAAGAAATTAGGGAAAACAGAAGAAGGAATGAAAAGAAAAGGAACAAAGAGAAGAAGAAAGAAAGAACGAAGGAAGGAAACGAGAAAGAAAGGAAAAGAAAGGAATCAAGAACAACGAGAATGGAAGGAATAAAAAAAGAAGGAAGGGAAGAAGGAAGGAAGGAAGGAAGGAAGCAAGGAAGGGGAAGGAAGGAAGAACATAAGGAAAATAAACAAATGAAGGAAATAAGGAATAAAGAAAAAAGAAAGGAATGAGGGAAAACAGAAAGGAATGATTGAAAAAAGAAAAGGAACAAAGAAAAGACGAAAGAAAGGAGGAAGGAAAGGAGAAAGAAAGGAAAAGAAAGAAAGGGAAGAAGGTAGAGAATGAAAGGCATAAAAAAGAAAGAAAGAAGCAAAAGAAAGGAAGGGCAAGGAAGAAAGGAAGTAATGAAGGAAGGACGAGGAAGGAAGGAAAAGGAAAGAAGGAAGGGAAAAGAAAGGAAGGAAGGGAAAAGAAGAAAGGAAGAAGTGAAAAGTGGAAAGGAAGGAAGGAAAAGAAAACAAGCAAGGAAAATAAAGGGATAGAAAGGTAGGAATTAAGGAGGGAAGAAATAAGAATGGAAGGCAGGAAGACAAGAAAAGAAGGAAGGAAAAGAAAGAAAGAAAGAAAGAAAGGAAGGAAAAGGAAGTAGAGAAGGAAGGAAAGAATGAAACGAAAAGAAAAGAAAATTAAGAAAATAAAGGAAGAACGGAAGGAAGAAAAAGAAAAAGAAAGAAAAAATGAAGGAAAAGGAAGAAGAAAAAGAAGGAAGGAAAACAAATAAAGAAAAAGAAAGGAAAGAAGAAAGGAAGAAAGAGAGGAAAGAAAGAAAGAAAGAAATAAAGAAAGAAAGAAAGAAAGAAAGAAAGAAAGAAAGAAAGAAAGAAAGAAAGAAAGAAAGAAAGAAAGAAAGAAAGAAAGAAAAGGAAAAGAAGGTAGGAATGAAAGAGGAAATGAAGGAAGGAAATGAAATAAAAGAAAAAATAAAAGAAACAATAAAAGAGGAAGGAAGGAAAAGAAAGCAAGAAATAAAGGAGCCAGATATGCTAAATGAATGTCCAGTCAAGCGTGAGACTCCAATAGGAAGCTCATCACTGCTCTATTTCCTGTGTTCACGTTTAACAAGAAAACCAGCATTACTGCAGTCTTCTGAAGCAAGATAACACTGAACATCATCATGTCTGTTAACACCACAAGAGCGTCTGTGCAGAGGTGACAAGCAAATGCACATTTCACAACTAAATCCTATTTCCTGTCATTCATTTGTAAACTGTAGGCGAGTCCCGAAATATGAGGTCAAAATGTGCATGCTGCTGTATGTTAAGAAGCACAATGTTTGCAAATACATAACATAAAATAAGCATTTTGAATTTAGAAAAGTCCCGATTAAACCGTAGCTCTTACGTGGCACTTATGCAACCAAGACAAAAAAAGAAAACGCCAGGGGCTCGGTCTATTTCCAGCAACATTAATAAGCAGCAGCAAATAATACATGATCGATTCAGTGGAAATGATACACAGGAACATTTCTGGCTCCAGAGGGAGAAGAAAAGCACATCACTAAACAGAAGAAGCAGCAAGAGGAGGACGAGCAGGATCAAAATATAGAAACACACAGCAGTGATGTGCACCGACAGCAACAGAGACAACAAAACATAATCAAACACTCTTTTATGAAGCAGATGGTGTGTGTGTGTGTCCGTGTGCAGATGTGTGTGTGTGGCTTTAATGCATTTGCATGCATGCCAAAAAAATACCAGCAAGTTTAGTTACACCCATGATCCCATCATCATGAGACACTCCTGAAAGAATCATTTGAGGCTGATGATGATGATTGTAATTCATTCAGCGCACACACGCAAATTCAATGTTCAGGCAAGTGTTTACTTCTATTAATTTGCATAACGTCTTGAGACAGTTATCAAACTTAATGAAACTCCGCATTTTAGGACTTCATTATAATTTGAAGACGTGTACCATTTTTTTCCCAAATCCGTCCATAGGGGGCGCTATAGTTAGAAAGCTTGATAAATTTCTGAACTTTGGAGCTTTAATGATAAATGCAAGTTCGGGCTGGGCAATTAGGGAAAATATCTAATTGGGATTTTTTTGGACAGATATTGGGATTGGGATTACACTTAATATTAATAAATACATATATAATAAAAATAAAATAAATGTATTATTATATAAAAAAAAAACATAAAAAATTGACTTGTTAAAAAAAGTCATGCTCAATTCATTACTGGTGATATTCACATGTGGTTTCTGAAATATTGATAAAATTTACAGTTTTTAATTTTAGGACTTCTCAGTTTTTTTTTTCTGTTTTTGATAATTGATTACAAAGCCATAAACAAACTTAAATTCAAATTTAATTTAAGACCTTTCAAGTAACGTCATTTGCTTTAAATATTTTGCAGGTTTTGAATACATATGTCTTAAATTGAAGTAATTCTAAGAAGCTTGGGAACCCTGTATATAAATATATACACTGATTGTGTGTATGGATACAGCTGAAGTCAGAATTAATAGCCCCCTTTTGATTTTTGTTTCTTTTTTAAATATTTCCCAAATTATTTTTAACAGAGCAAGGAAATGTTCACAGTATGTCTGATAATATTTTTTTCTTCTGGAAAAAGTCTTATTTGTTTTATTACGGCTAGAATAAAATCAGTTATTAATTTTTTTAAAAACTCTTTTGGGACAAAATTATTAGCCCCTTTCAGCTATTTTTTTTTTTTCGACAGTCTACAGAACAAACCATCATTATACAATAACTTGCCTAATTACCCTAACCTGCCTAATTACCCTAATTAACCTAGTTAAGCCTTGAAATGTCACTTTAAGCTGTATATAAGTGTCATGATATCTAGGCTACTATTAATCACTGTCATCATGACAAAGATAAAATAAATCAGTTTTTAGAGATGAGTTATTAAAATTAATATGTTTAAAAATGTTTTGAAAAAAATCTGCTCTCCCTTAAACAGAAGTTGGGGAAAAAAATAAACAGGGAGCAAATAATTCTGACTTCATCTGTATATACCCACAGACTCCTTCTATAAAGACCTTGTGAAAATGCATGTATAAAAACAGCTGTAAATGGCACTCTGTCTGCCTCATCTCTTTATTCATATCTGCCAGAAACCTGCCGATTTACAAGATTGGCATTCACATAATGCAAATCATAAATGTTCTTCTCTTTCTGCTCTCTTTGACCTACTTTTTTCAAAGAAATACGCCCACATGCATGTTCCTTTACACCACACATATACATCATCTCCAGAGAATATATAGAGCAATTGAAGGAAGTACACGGCATTTACAGTTTGCGATTCCTTATCTAAGAGCGAAGAAACTATTCTCTTCAACATCAAAATCACAACCATCAACCAAACCTAGTCTAAAAAAATTGACATGTCCTTACCTGTCAGCATCGGTCACTAAAGCCAGACGGCCGTAATCCCACGCCACTTTCCGCAAGATGGAGAAGACAAAAAGAAGAACCTGAAATGAAGAGAAGATGAGTATATCTGTCAAACTAGGAGTAACAAAGGAGATCAGTTTTGACCACTAGAAGGTGTGTCTTCACAACAAACAAAGGCGAATTTGGTAACACTAAAAGAATGGTCCGTTAGTTAATGTATTTACTAACATGAACAAACACATTGATAACACATTTATTACGGTATTTAATCATCTTCACTAATGTTCATGGTATTTAAGTTAAATAAAGTTAGTTCATGTTAACTCATGGTGCATTGACTAATGTTAACTTTGGATTTTAATAATGCATTAGTGAATGCTAAACTATGATTAATAAATGCTGGACAAGATTATTCAAACTTAGATTTATTTATTTAATTATGTTATTTATTCTCACTATATTAGCTAAACGTGATATTTTATTCATCTTGTTGTCTTTATCTAACAACATATTCCCCGACTTTGGTCATTGTAATCAATGTTCTCAGGTAACGTGTTTTGGCTGAGCGTGAAGATAAGTTAATAATTAATGCAACCACGTACATTCTGTATATTGACTGATCGCTTGCCTTTATTCCCTATAATGTATAAACTTATTGTATGTTATACTTTTATAATGGCCATTATTGATTATTAAAACTGATATTCAGCAAAAGAGAGGGTGTGTTTCGTATTTTCACTGAAATTGAAAGTAGGCAGTTGTTATAGGCTCCGTTTTGTTATAAATATCCACACTGTTAAGACAATGCTCATATATGCAGCACGACGCCTCAACATTTCTGCTGTCTGTTAAGATGCCTTGGAGACGCCGAATTATCTTTGATTTAAAGAAATGTGTCTTGGGACAAGCATATTGCTATGGTATGAAACTGTAGTTTAGATTGCGTGCTTTTGCACTCAATCTATGTGTATAAATCAGTAATGTAGATTTTGCTTCTGGTGTGATCTGGAGCTTTTAAATAGTGTTTAAAGTGACATAAGCAGAGATGCAGATCATACAGCCTGCAGTTTACAGTGATCAGCAGAAATTTAGGTCAAGAAGGCATCCAAAGCGCTGAGAGTTTAAGTCGAGCTGACACAGATAGTAGGTTAAACAACTGCCGTTACGCAGCTCTGACAGACTCTCCTGCACATTTATAATGCAAGGTCACTTATATTTTCCATCCAAACAGATGAGTGAATAAAACTCTGCACAGACAACTCGAAAAGTGGGTCAATCTATTTGTGACAGTCAACATCCAGACATTCTTCTGCCTCTTTTAAGCACAGCATTGCAATGACATGATCGAATGGGAACGCAAATGTCTAAGCGGTGTTTAAAAGAATCCACTGTAAATAATGCAAGTGCAATAATGATTATAAATAATGATCATTTGCATTAAACCAAAATGAAATTATAGAATTTTCGTCTTTTCACAAATTGTCAATTTTCAGCACTAGACAAAGAATATAAGAGGGAAAAAAACGAAAACAAAAAAGTGGTCAGGTCATATTTTACTAAACTAAAATAAAATACAAAGAAATCAAGATAAAATAAATTGAAATAAAAAAAATTATAATAAAATCAAATAAAATGTAAATAAATTAATTTAAATTTAAATTAAATTTAAAATTAACTTAAAAAATCTAAATAAAATTAAATTAAAATTTATTAAATAAAAAAATTAAAATACATTAAATTAAAATAAATGTAAAATATTTTTTTAATAAAATTTAAATAAATATAAAATAAATTTAAGTCAAATAAAACAGAATAAAATAATCAAAATAAATAAAATAAAAAATAAATTAAATTAAATTTAAATAAAATTAAACAAATACAATTTAAATAAATTAAATAAAATAAAATGAAATTTAAATCAGGTTAAGTTAAAATAAATTAAATTAAATAATAACAATAAAATAAAACAAAAATAAATTAAAATAAAATAAATGTAAATAAAAAAATTTAATTAAATTAAATTAAAATAAATTCAATTCAATTTAAGTTCAATTAAAATATATTAAATTAAATTAAATTAAAATTAAGTTAAAAATAAAAATAAAAATTTATTAAAAAAAACTTTTGCATTAAGCACATTTTATTATCAAGATTACAATGTGGCTAGGTGATTTACTTTCTATTTTAAATAATAACAGATTACTTGTATACATGAATACATATATAAACAATAGATCTTTTATTCCTATCATTTATTCCTATAGATATTTCTTATTATCTTATTTATTTCAATCTATCTATATAGATTATTAGTGAGAAATAAAGTACATTTTCTTGACAGATTTTAGATTTGATACATTCCTAATTGACAAATACTAAAATGACAGAAAAATATCAGTGTACATATAAATATACAGAGGATCCACAGTCAATTTTTGTGTTTAATGATGTCTAAAACTATTAAGTCTAAATATTTTTACAATCATTAATTTGCAGTGTAAGTAATTCTGACATTTTGCAGCTAACATTTCACATTCTTGTCTTTTTCTCTTTGTGCAGATGTACAGCGCTTTACACTTTTAGACACTGGTCATTTACTTATTTAAGGTTTTAATTAATTAATTAATTTTTTTTATGAATTTATTTGTCATGAACAGAAACATTAAACGTAAATGAAACAGAAATGACACTATGCATGTACCATAAAGCTTTTCTCTTACCAGGAAGCACATGAAGTCAAGCGCGAGGACGGTGGGAACCCCTCCGAAGGGCAGCCCCTGCAGGACAGTACTGCGGATGCGGGCCGAGTAACAGTAGTCTTTGGAAGTGCTGTTGTTTTGGCAGTGGGGCTGACCCGAACAGGCCAGGTTCCCGAAAATCCCCATCGTCACGATCAGATCAGTTTCACTACAATCACTGCAAGATCATGATGAAGAATCTGAGGAGGAGAAAACACCACATCAATTCATATACAGTCAAAATGATGCGCCCTCCTGTGAATTTGCAGATTATTTCCCAAATGATGTTTCACAGAGGAAGGAAATTTTCACAGTATGTCTAATAATATTTTTTCTTCTGGAGGAAGTCTTATTTGTTTTTTTTTTTGGCTGGAATAAAAGCAGTTTTTAATTGTTTTAAAACTATTTTAAGGTCAATATTATTAGCCCCCTTAAGCAATAGTTGTTTTGCTTTGTCTCCAGAACAAACCACTGTTATACAATGTAGAGCTGCACAATTAATCGAAAACAGATTGCGATCAATTCGACCCCCTAGACGATCTTAATCCAGCAATTCTGCCAATCATATTTTCAATTTCAGGAGAGAAGAAAAGGCTTTCACATACATTGCTCTGCGACTCGGACACCTCCAAATGATGTTGAAAGAGTCCCATACTGTATTTATAAGGTATAATTCACCCAAAAATGTCATTTTTATCTGCATATAATGCTGTATTCGTTGCCGGGAAATCACACGTGACGTGAGCAGCTGACCGTGAGCTGTTATTACAGATAGGACAGGCGTGCTCTACTTGATAGAAGTGCGTGTGTCTCCTTTAGTAAACAGAACCTGCAAATGCTGTGAGTAACAGGTAATAAAGTTGTAAATAATATTGAGTTTGTGGCACAGAGTGATCGTTTGAGAGCCGCACGTGAAGTATCAACAGCACTTAGCAGTAAAAATGAAACCGAAAGCGTGCACATCATTAACATAATCATATCGCATTTTAGAGTTCTGACTGCGACAAGCACTTAGTGTTTTTTCTTTCATAGCGAACACAGAGTTGTGCATGAAAATAAATGTTTACAGTGTCAGTATAACTACTCTAGCCTATATAATGTTGATTTTACCAGTGAATTAAATGGTCTAATAATGTTGTCAATGACTGCAAGCATATCTGTAGGCCTAAATCACAAACATAATAATTCAACATCAGAATTATTATAAGTAGAATAGAATTATTAACAGAAACCAGAAGACCTACACATAATATTAATATTGTTTTACCTTATATTTGAGAAAAAACAATAATAATTGCCAACTCATATTAGGCTTTATTTTACATCTACAGAATCGTGAGAAAATCGTGATCTTAATTTTAAGCAAAAAAAAAAAAAAAAAATTGCAATTCTTATTTTAGCCAGAATCGTGCAGCTCTAATACAATGACTTGCCTAATTACTCTAATTTTACCCTAATTAACCTAGTTAAGCCTTTAAATGTCACCTTACGCTGAATATAGTGTCTTGAAGAACTCACAGTAGAAAAAAAGTTTTTAGCTTTAAAAAAAAAAAAAAAAATGAATATATATATATACTTATAAATATATTAATATATATAAATAATGTGTAACTATACTATATATGAGCAATATCACACGAGTAGCAGTGCGATATGGCTGTATATGAGCACTGGGGTGAGGTGTGTTAGTTAGTGCCCCCACCAGTGCCGATATACAGCCATATCGCACTGCTACGAGTGTGATATTGCATTTATACAACAGTTTGACGGCATAATTGTGTATATAGAAACAAAATCAAACATGGAGAGTCTCATAAACCCTTTTGTATGAGGAACTACTTTCTTCCGCGTTGTATTCAAATCATAAGCTGACAGTTAAACAGTTGAGCAAGCATCTTTTATACTTTAGATGTGTAGTGTCTGCTTATTGCTGGCTGTATGTGGGCGGAGTAATACACAAAGAGTAAAGGCTGTACGGGTGCTGATATTACTTAAATATATCATGGCTATCAGCCAATCAGATTTGAGAACCAGACAGAACTGTTAAAAATAAATATATATTTTGTTCAACAGAAAAAACAAAAACTCAAAGGTTTATAACCACTTAATGGTGAGTTAATAGTGAGTAAATGTTTATTTTTGCTTGAACTATCTCTTTAAATTGTTGGTTGGTATTTAAATGTTTCTGTCGTGTCGTGTTGCATTGCGTTTGGTGCGGACAGACAAATTGCTTATTGCTGCAATTGTTTTCTTTCAGCTTAGTCCCTTTATTAATCAGGAATAATTCAGCCACAGCAGAATGAACCGTCAACTTATCCAGCATATGTTTTGCACAGCAAATGCCCTTTCAGCCGGCCCCTTTACTTGGAAACACCCATACACACTCATTCACACACACTCGTACACCACGGTCAATTTTAGCTTACTTAATTCTCCAATAGCGCACATGTTTGGACTGTGGAGGAACCACGGAGAACCCGGAGGAAACCCACACCAACGCGGGAAGAACATGCAAACTCCACACAGAAATGCCAATTCCCCCAGCCGAGGCTCAAACCAGTGACCTTCTTGCTGTGAGGCCACAGTGCTAACCACTGATCCACCGTGCCGCCACAGTCAAGGTCATTTTTATATTTTTTTGTGCATAGCATTGTCAGTCTGACAGCAGATCGTCATCATTCTCTGTTCAGCACTGAGACAACAAGCAGATCTGAAAGCATCCCATCATCTGCTATTCTCCTCACACTGGGCGCTGGTTATATAATACGAGTTTCTGACGCAACGGAAACACTAGACGGCCGTTTGATGAGCGTCCAAACACTCTGCTCCTGTGAATCATCCAGCGCTCACCTGCTCTCACACACACTTTCCCTGCAGAACGGGGCAATCTGTCACACACTCTCACACACACACACACACACACACACACTAAAAACAGACACAAAAATTCATGAGCACAGAGGAGTTTGTGGTGCTTGTGTGGGTGTTTCTGACTGAAGGAAGATGCTTGTTAAACTGCTTGTTGTGCATCTGAACTAGGACTGAACAATAAATCGACAAAATTGCTTTTGCATTTCAGTAAAAGCCACGACCGAAAACCGAAAACAGTGTTAAAAAAAACCGAGGTATGTATTGAACCGTGGGCTAACTGTGTTGTTGCATCCCTAATGCAAACAGAGCGAGTGGCACAGAAACACATGAGCAGTAATCCTGAGAAGTCGTGGATCTCCATGTCAAACTGACTGAGCTTCATTACAGAGGCAAGACTCTGACACTGACACTGGACAGATGAAGGGCCCTATCATAAACCCGGCGCAGTGTGGCGCAAGGCGTGACGCAGTAGTCTTTTGGTAGTTTCAGCTTGGCGCAAGAGTGGTTTTGAGGCGTTGCGCTACGCTGTTTAAATAGCAAATGCATTAGCGCTCATATGTGCGCCCATAGGCGTTCTGGTCTAAAAAGGAAGGCGTTCTGAGGCGGGCCGCTGGCGCGCTGCTATTTTGAGAAACTATAATAGATTTTTCATTAAACCAAAACAAACCCGGTCTAAACTCCAGCGCAGAGTTGCGCCTCGCTTACACACTGCTTAATACACACAAGAGAGCAATAGGCAAATATCTTTACACATGAAAAAATGTAAATATTAAGGATATATATAGGATATAATAAGAATAGATATAGAATATAAATATAAAGGATTAAAATATTACAAAACATATTATTTTCTAGCCGACATGAATATGTAAAATCACTGGTTTTATGTCTTCTTCATCTCGGGAGGCTTTTTCAGTTCATTCATAACAATTTGCTTCTGTATAATGTTATTATTATTAGCAGTATTATTTATTATATCCATATTTATATTTGTTTTATTAAAAACAAGCTTAGATTTGTCCACCTGTCAGGTTTTAGACCATATGGGGCACAGCATGTGTATTAGGATATAACTCAGTATTTTGAGCACACTTCGTTAATATTGTTCATTTATTCGTTTGCTGGAAATTAGAACTGAATTTAGAAATAGTTTTGAAACGAATATTTGCGCTTAACAAACAAAAGTATTTATTTATGGGCTAATTGATGTCTGTGCGTAAAGGTTTCCCTATACAAGAGTGAAAGTGAAAGTAGTTCCATTATCTCTCATTCTCACGCAGTAGATGCTCTGTTTAACAGTTTTCTGTTAGCTGTTTGCTTGTGAAATGCAAATTTTTTCCACTTAGACTTACTTTGCGTCCTGTAAATAGCAAATGCGCTCTTGACGCAGCTGACTCTTAAAGGGAATGGGAGATGAGACTCTGATTGGTTTATTCTTAAAACACAGCTATAACTCATTAAGAAAGTAAACTCAACCCTTTTAGAACATGCGCCGAAGCGCAAGGCAGATTCCCCGTCCTTAAATTAGCAAAAACGCGTCCTGACACGCCCTGAAAGCGTTTGCGCCCTGCGTTTTGCGTTTTGCGCATGGACCGTCAAAATAGAGCCTGAAGAGTTTCTATCTGGATCAGACACTCCTTTTCGACTCCAAAACCATTTCAACTGCATAATATATCGTTTTCAGCATCAATATCATAATGTGGGCATCTGCAATAGAGCAATTACATGCAAACATCAATCTTGCCATGCAAAAATAAATAAAGTTTTCACCAAAATATTGAAACCCTTTTTAAGTTGTGTGTAGTACGGTAAAATACTCAAAAATTTTTCTTTCACCGTCCACCGTACGATGACAAATTGGTCGACATCGCCCAACCCTATAGTCAGTATTTTCAAACAATTATATTTGATTGATCAAAGTCACACTAGGGCTGTGTATTGGCAAGGGCCTCACGATACGATACATATAACGATACATGGGTCACGATACAATATATCACGATGTATTGCAATAAAATAAATATTGTGATAATAGTTTGTATTAGTGTGTCATGTTATATTGACAGCTTGATAAAGTCAGCAGACAAATTAAAATTCCAATTCCAATTTTTGAGATTTGCAAAGCTTGCAAATGGCATTTGTGTGTGTAATTCCATATTCCCTGGTATAGTGTTAAAACCAAAGTGCAGCCACACGTCAGCCCTAAAAGCTGGAGGCGCCTTTATATTTTCCAGCATGCTCACTCTTGCTTACTTTTGATACCGTACTGCTTAGCGTTTTGTTGATAGTTAGCGACATCTACTAGAGCAGAGGAGGAGATTGTTTGGTTGTTTGTTGATACTTCAGGTTGGGACTTTTTTTTTTTGGTCACATTCATAATGTGTTTATTTTTATCATTCATTCATTGTCTTGTTGGCTTAGTCCCTTTATTAATCCAGGGTTGCCACAGCGGAATGAACCACCAACTTATCCAGCAAGTTTTTATGCAGCGGATGCCCTTCCAGCCGCAACCCATGTCTGGGAAACATCCACACACACTAAGGACATTTTAGCCTACCCAATTCACCTGTACCGCATGTGTTTGGACTGTGGGGGAAACCGGAGCACCCGGAGGAAACCCACGCGAATGCAGGGAGAACATGCAAACTCCACACAGAAACGCCAACTGAGCCGAGGCTCAATGTTTTTTCAACACATTTCTAAACATAATAGTTATACATATAGACAGAGAGAGAGAGGATGAGAAGGTGAGGTCGGGCTGCAGCAGCACTGCGGTAGATTGTTCTGCTACACTGGCCTTCACACTCCTACAGTCACTCACAGGAGACGCTGCCTACACAGACAGCACAACACACACTCACAGAGTCAAATGCACACCCACCCCCAAACACACACACACACACACACACACACACACACACACACACACACACACACACACACACACACACACACACACACACACACACACACACACACACACACACACACACACACACACAGGCCCAATTCCACCCCTTAGCCCTTACCCCTACTTCTGCATGTTCACATAAGGAAGTTGGGGTGTCCCAATTCTCTTAATCCTGAAGACGTAGGACTAAGGGGAAGGACTAGATACCCCTTGACATGGCGATTTTCCAGTACAACACTTCAAACCAAGGGATACAAAAGTTTTCCAGAATAGAGGAGATACAACGGCAACATGACTGCACACGCGAGATGCACAAATAAAGTTTTTTTTTTGGCATCATTAAGAATATTTACAACAAACAAGCACATGCAGGGCTCAACAATAAGGACTGCCCGGTGGCCCAGGGCCAGCGTGACAGACACTTGGAACAGTAGACCGGATCATTACTGGCCCGATTGGGACAGTGCTGCCTTGTCACTAACATTTAATTTGTCTGCTATTTATCAATTGCGTGCATTTTAAGTTTGTGCTTTTAAGTCTTCAAACACTACCTTCTCTGTGATGTCGTAAACACCATATTGCTTTCCGGTTCCTCTTATCTGATTGAGAATTCTATTTTTTTCCGTAACCTGGTAACAACCAGTACAGCGAAGAAATGGCAACATGGCGGCAATATCCAATTCTAAGGCTAAAAGAAAATGTTTCTAACGTCTTGGAAGCAGAAATTTACATGTGAACAATGCAACAACAAAAAAAAAAAAAACAGTTGCACAGTTTGCCGTCAGTTTGACAAGTCAGCCACCCTTTGTTAAATAATTTCAAACCGCAATAAAATACCTCCACATTTTCCATACTTTTCTTTTCTGTTTGCGAAACACTTTTATTTACAATTTTTTTTTTTTAGTATTAAAATTCTAGATTCATAGAACTTTATTTTTGACACATTATATAAATTTATATCTTTAAAATAGCTATTAACTTCCCTTTCTTTTTTTGGTGGGGCCAGTGAAAATTTTGGCAGGGCAAGTAAAAATCTGAACCACTGGCCCGATCAGACCAGTAGAAAAAATCCTTAGCGTTAACCTTGACATGTTTTAATACATTCAACACCACGTTCGTGTTTTACCGTCATGCATTTAAAACAAAATATTTTTTAAAATGTTGAATTTCGCTATCTACAATCCATAATAATACCTCCTGTACAGCAGTCCCTCAACATACTTTCACATCTGATGACACTGGAATCCCCAGTCAGAAAACTATAGTGGCTGGGAATGAGATATCTACAGTGTCTGGTTTAGAGTTAATGTTGTTTTCTTGTGTTTACATGAATGAACATGGCCACGGTTTTAAATGGTATATTATGAAATATTATATCATGATATATTACGGTGATTATAATACAAGTTATTTTGCATGTAAATAAAGATATTCTTATTATGAATTAAGAGCAATAAAAGCATGGCTAAGGTTCTGGGTTTGACCCCTTAGGGCAGTGTTCACCAAACTTGTTCCTGGAGGGCCGGTGTCCTGCAGATTTTAGCTTCAAATCTAATCAAACACACCTGAACAAGCTAATCAAGCTCTTACTTGGTATACTTGAAACATCCAGGCAGGTGTGTTGAGGTAAGTTGGAGATAAACCCTGCAGGGACACCGGCCCTCCAGGACCAGGATTGGTGACCCCTGCCTTAGGGAAAGCAAATAAAGACTGTGTACCTTCAATGTAAGTCACTTTGGATATAAGCATCTGCCAAAATGAATAAATGTAATGGAGATATAACTGTAGAGGTACTGCATTATTGATGTTAATAATTCAATCAATTAATTAATCAAAAAAAGTAATTAAACTTGAAATCAAAACAAAATATACATAAAATAAAAATGTAAAATCCAGCCAAAATCTAAAAGTAAAGTAAAATTAGTTCAATTAAATTATATTCATCATTACTAATAGGGCTGCACGATACTGGCAAAATGGACATTGCATTGTTTAGTTTTTCAGCAAGTTATATTGTGATATAAATATATAATTTCACAAGATAACTTAAGTAACTCTATTTGGAAAGAATTCATCATTCTACTTTGAATGGGAGTGAGATTTGTGAGCGCATGTGCATAAAATAAACTAACCCAAAATACATGACATCACCAAATTAAAGCACAGATGAAAACAGAACAATGATAAAAATAAAATAAGCAGGACTTTTCGGTGAAGGTTAAGAGTATTGAGGTATAATCAGTTATTAAATTTAAAACAACACTGCATGTAGTATTCGTTGTATAAATAAACACAATCTTTTATTGTTAAAGTGACCAACTTTATAATTTTTTAGTTTCCAAATGGTTTAAATGCATTGAAATCTGAGTCATGGTTCTTGAAAACCCACCAAAATAAAAACCTTTCACACTATTATACTTGGGTTTAACTTTGCAAACAAATCATGTGCTCTGAACTGTAGTTTCTAATTATTTATAATCCAAACTTGACAGTGCAGATCCTGCGATGTGACTACTGCAGGTTCACACATTGTGATATCGATGCTGAAACGATATATTGCGTAGCTTTAATTACTAGATCTTGCCATTAGAGATGAGCTTTCAATGTCAGAGTGTTTAGGTCATCTAATCACAAGAGCGGTTAAAAACAGCCCCAGAAAAAACAACAACAGTTCAATACATCCTGACTCATTGTCACACAGCCAGTCATTAATATTCTCCAT